>NC_069503.1:269784542-269917042 GCF_027579735.1 Bombina bombina
TGAAGGTATGGAAATTGAACGCTTAGTACTAAGTCATAAAGGTTTCTCTGACTCAGTGATTAATACTATGTTAGAAGCTCGTAAATCTGTCTCTAGAAAGATTTATTATAGAGTTTGGAAGACTTACATTTCATGGTGTTCTTCTCATAAATTCTCCTGGCATTCTTTTAGAATTCCTAGAATTTTACAGTTTCTTCAGGATGGTTTGGATAAGAGTTTGTCTGCAAGTTCCTTGAAAGGACAAATCTCCGCTCTTTCTGTTTTATTTCACAGAATGATTACTATACTTCCTGATATAGACTGTTTTGTACAGGCTTTAGTTTGTATTAAGCCTGTTATTAAATCAATTTCTCCTCCTTAGAGTCTTAATTTGGTTCTGAAGGCTTTACAGGCTCCTCCTTTTGAACCTATGCATTCTTTGGACATTAAACTACTTTCTTGGAAAGTGTTGTTCCTTTTGGCCATCTCTTCTGCTAGAAGAGTTTCTGAGTTATCTGCTCTTTCTTGTGAGTCTCCTTTTCTGATTTTTTTTATCAGGATAAGGCAGTTTTGCAGACTTCTTTTCAATTTTTACCTAAGGTTGTGAATTCTAACAACATTAGTAGAGAAATTGTTGTCCCTTCCTTGTGTCCTAATCCTAAGAATTCTTTGGAAAGATCCTTACATTCTTTGGATGTGGTAAGAGCTTTGAAATATTATGTGGAAGCTACTAAAGATTTCAGGAAGACTTCCAGTCTATTTGTTTTATTTTCTGGTCCTAGGAAAGGTCAGAAGGCTTCTGCTATTTCTTTGGCTTCTTGGTTGAAACTTTTAATTCATCAAGCTTATTTGGAGTCGGGTCAGTCCCCGCCTCAGAGAATTACAGCTCAATCTACTAGATCAGTCTCCACTTCATGGGCTTTTAAGAATGAAGCTTCAGTTGATCAGATTTGCAAAGCGGCAACTTGGTCCTCTTTGCATACATTTACTAAATTCTACCGTTTTGATGTATTTGCTTCTTCGAAAGCAGTTTTTGGTAGAAAAGTTCTTCAGGCAGCTGTTTCAGTTTGATTCTTCTGCTTTTGATTTAAGTTTTTTTCTTTCAAAAATGAAAATAAACTTATTTTTTTGGGTTGTGGATTAATTTTTTTCAGCGGAATATGGCTGTTTTTATTTTTATTCCCTCCCTCTCTAGTGACTCTTGAGTGGAGATCCACATCTTGGGTATTGATATCCCATATGTCACTAGCTCATGGACTCTTGCCAATTACATGAAAGAAAACATAACTTATGTAAGAACTTACCTGATAAATTAATTTCTTTCATATTGACAAGAGTCCATGAGGCCCACCCTTTTTATGGTGGTTATGATTTTTTGTATAAAGCACAATTATTTCCAAATTTCCTTTGTTGATGCTTTCTACTCCTTTCTTTATCACCCCACTGCTTGGCTAATCGTTAAACTGAATTGTGGGTGTGGTGAGGGGTGTATTTATAAGCATTTTGAGATTTGGGAAACTTTGCCCCTCCTGGTAGGATTGTATATCCCATATGTCACTAGCTCATGGACTCTTGCCAATATGATAGAAATGAATTTATCAGGTAAGTTCTTACATAAATTATGTTTTTTGTACATTAACATAACAAGGATACAAGGTATTGTCAGGCTAAGACAGTATGGTGATTAGATAATGAAACAATGCCTCACTTCAAAATCAGTAGTAACTTGCGAGCTAAGCATATAAATAGAAATATATTTGTGAGAGTAAACAACCAGGTGACAATATTAATATAAGGCATATATAAATGAAACCTCTGGATTATCTATATTTTTAAACAATACAAATTCGGGTGTAGACTGTCCCTTTTACTACTGCTGTCTAGTATTTGAGTATAAGGATTTTTTTTATATATGTGCTAAGTACTCACAACATTTGTTTTCTGTTTAAGCTACTCAACGACGGAAAGGTTGTGTTGGCTCTTTTCAATTATGTGAAATCAAATGAAAAACCTGGGGCCCAAGATTGGCCTACTGCACGATTTGAGGAATTACAGCTTCATGCCATTGCAACTTTGTCCACAGTGGCTCCCCTGCTGTTAGAAGACTACATGACCTGTCAAGGAAATACTCGTATCCTTCTATTCTTGGAATGGTGTATTAGCCAAGGTGATTTCTATTCCACTTGTGAATAATTGTTTTCTGCTTCTAATATTTTTTTTTTTGAAACATAATTTTTATTGGTTTTCACACATTAATGACGTTACAACATCTGACAGATTCTGTTAATGTTACATTTCTGGGCTTATACAATGGTCTCGGTATGGCATGGGTGAGAAGTTCTGTGTCCATCAGTCCCATAGGACTTTGCATCTTGGCGAGTCTGTCTAGCATATTTTATTTTATTAACTTCACGAGTCCAGTACTTAAGTATTGATGCGTATAACCAATTAAAACAAAAAACTTAAATAACTATACAACTATTTTAACAAAACAACAGTTCTACAAGTTCTGTCTGTGATAGGATGGTCCAAGTATCTTATCTTTTGTGCATGCAAAAGGGTAGGGTTTAGCTAATGTCATATCTGGGGCCCCTGTTAAATATGTTTGGTGTGGCATGGCCTCGTAACTGTTTCTCTATTTTAATGTTTATGTCTGTTTAATCGTGTTTATTTTGTTTTGGGGACATTAAATGTTCAGGTCAGCCGAGTTGACTAGATCCTCCCAGTAAAGTTTCATATCTAGGAATATGCCTAGTTGGTTTCTTCTGTAGTAACCATATTGCTCTAGTGGGAGTATATCATTCATTTTCGAGATCCATTGCTGGATTGTGGGGATCAAAGGGGATTTCCAGTTAAGGGATATTAGGGATTTTGCACTATTCAAGCTTATCTGAATTAAGCCCTGACGGATTCTGCATCTGCAACTAGGTGTATTATTTAATAATGCTATTAATGGTGTTAATGTGAAGTCTGTGCCCCCTAATTTCTGTAGTATCTGTTCGATCTTACTCCAGAAGGGTTTAATCTTAGGACAGAGCCACCAAACATGAGCCATAGTCCCTGTAGCTCCACAGTTCCTCCAGCATAAGGCCGAAGACGCGGGGTAGATTCTGTGTAGCCTATGTGGTGTGAGATACCACCGCATCAGTATTTTAAAATTCATTTCAACTATTTTAGTGGAAGTAGATGATCTTCGGGTGTTATTAAAGATTTTTCTCCAGGTTTCCTCGTCTATCACTACGCCTAAGTCTTGTTGCCAGTGTTCAGTGTATGTTGGGAGGTGCATTTGCGTAGCTGTATCTAGTGTTCTTTTAGCTATGGAAAGGGTACCTCTAGCGGGAGTGGCTAACAGGCACAAGTTTTCAAAAGCAGTCGGGGGTCTAGTTAGATCCTGCTTGTTTTGGTTACTATTTATGTAATGTGAGAGTTGTGTGTATTTGAGCCATGATGTGAAGGCCCCCCGTAGTATTTGTGTCATTTCCTGTCTAGGTTTCAATGTTCTCTTGTTTAAGAAATTAATTATTGGTAAGGAATCAGGTATTTCCCATGTGACTCGGACTCCCTGTATGGGTTCATATCCTCCTGTTAATTCCATATTTGCTGATATTGGAGTGAGGGGGGATTGGGGTGTTGATAGCTTAGGGAACTTTTGGTTTAGGTAGTCCCATACCTCCAATATATGTTTATAAAGCATTGATGTCTGGCAGACCGTAGGTCTGAGACGTTTGTCCATCCAGCAGATGGCACCAGGCCTTGGGGCTCTAAGGATTTGGGAGTCTAAGGACACCCAGGCTTTATCATCTTTCTTTATGTGCCAATCTAGAATGTGCTGGAGGGCTATTGAGTGGTAGTACGTTTCTAGTTTTGGTACTCCCAGGCCACCCTCCCTCACTGCTCTGTGCATAGTGGCCGCGTTGACGCGTGGTTTTATCTTGCCCCAAATAAATGAGTGTATGAGTTTTTGTAGATGTGTGAGGTATAGTCTAGGTAAGGTAACTGGGATTGCCTGCAAGGTGTATAGAATCTTCGGTAGTATTGACATTTTTATCGCCTGAACTCTACCCCACCACGATATGGGTTTATCTCTCCAATTCTGGAGAGTATGTGTTATTGTATTTTGCAATGGTTTATAATTTGCTTCGAATAAGTGAGTAATCTTAGGGGTTAGGAATACTCCCAGATACTTTAGTTGTGAGGTTTGTATCTTGTATGGGCAGAGATCTTTAAGTGCCAATCCTCCCTTCCGGGTCATAGCTACGCATAGAATCTCTGATTTTTGTTGGTTTATGAGGAAGTTGGACATCTTGCTAAATTCATCAAATTCCTCAATTAGCGCAGGGATAGATCTGTCTGGGGAGGACAATGTCAACAAGACATCATCTGCGAACATCGAGAGCTTATAGTGGTTTGGGCCTATGTTTATACCCACTATCTCTGTGTTAGAGCGTATTTTGGATGCCAGAACCTCCATGACTAGTACAAACAAGACCGGCGAGAGCGGGCATCCCTGTCTCGTTCCATTATTTATTGGGAATCCCTGGGACAAAACCCCATTAACTTTCACTTTGGCGGAGGGAGAGTCATAGAGTTGGAAGATTCTCTTAATCATAATCTCCCCAAATCCAAACCTCTGCAGAGAAGCTCTGAGGAAGGGCCAAGCCACCCTATCAAAAGCTTTCTCCGCATCAGTGGAGACCAGGGCCATTGGGATCTTGTGGGTTGTTACATACTCTATTATACGGGCAGTTCTAATTGTGTTGTCCCTGGCCTCCCTGTGCGGAACAAAGCCCGCCTGGTCTAACTGGATGATTGACGGTAAAATTGCACTAATTCTTTTCGCTAATATTTTGGCATAAATCTTTATGTCCCCATTAAGCAATGAAATTGGCCTATAGCTCTCGGGTTGTGTTGTGGGTTTCCCTTCCTTATGTAATACGGTGATGTGCGCTTCTAGGAGCAGTGGGGATAGCTGTCCCTCCTTATCTAGATAGTTAAACATACTTGCTAAATGTGGGGTTAGTGTTGATTGGAATCTCTTATAGTACATATTTGTGAGTCCATCTGGACCTGGGCTCTTTTGTGTGGGTAAGCTCGCTATTGCGTCGGTTATCTCTCGTTCTGTAATCGGGGCTTCCATAGTTTTAGCTATGTCCTGTGGGATGACTGGGAGGTCCGCCTTATCTATATATTCCTTTATCAGGCCTGATAGGGGAGGGTCTACAATTGGTGTTAAGTTATAAAGAGATCTATAGTAGCTACTGAATATATTTGCTATTTCTTTGCAATCAAAGGTTTCCTGTTTTGTTTTGTCCTGCATTTTATGGATATAATTCCCAAGTGATTTTTTCTTTAGAGCTCTGGTTAGCAGTGGTCCTGCTCTGTTCCCCTCAGTGAAGTAAAGTTTCTTTAAGTAATATGCCTTTCTATGCACTTCTCTGTTTAGTAAATTGTTCAGGGCCCTTCTTACTGCTGTGAGACCATCGAGGCTAATCTGGGAATCGGGGTTATCTAGGTGTAGTTTCTCCGCTTCCCTCAGGTTTTGAAATAATTGTGTGTATTCCTGATTATAGGATTTGTTAAGGATTGATTTTTGTTTAATGAATTCCCCTCTAATAACGGCTTTATGAGCTTCCCATACTGTGGTAGGGGCAGTATCTGCGTTTTGATTGTATCTAAAGTATTCAGTTAGAGATTTGGTTATTTTAACAGGGATATGCTCCTGTAAAAGTAGAGTGTTATCCAATCTCCAGCAGAAGTCCCTTATTGGGCGGTCTGGCCAGTCCAGAGTTAAAGTGGTCGCTGAGTGGTCTGACCAAGGGGTTGGTACAATATCTGTGTTTTTTGCCAGGGACAGACTTAACTGATCTACACATATATAGTCTATCCTTGAGTGAGATCTATTTGGAGTAGAAAAGAAGGTGAATGTTTTTTGTGTCGGGTGTTGAGTTCTCCATACATCTATTAATGAAGAGGTTCTCAAACTACTAGCTATGTTTCTAATCGTGCTATCTGACAAATAGCTTTTTGCTTGTGAGCTATCTAGCTTGGGGTTTAAAACTACATTGAAATCTCCTGCTAGTATTGTGGATCCCTTTGACACTTCTAGAAGTTTGTTCGTGAGTTTTTTGAAAAATTTAGCTTGCCCTCTGTTAGGTGCATATACATTAGCTAAAGTTATCGGCTTATTATATAGTTCACCTACCAGTATTAGGTATCTGCCTTCTGTATCTTTATGTGTAGTGATGTTCTGTAGGGGGATGTTTTTGTGTAGCAGTATGCCTACTCCGTTTATCTTTTTATGTGGGTGGGAGCTATAGTGACCTGTTGGGAAGTGCTTTGAGGAAAATTTCGGCGTGCTACCGTCTTTAAAATGTGTTTCCTGGATAAATATTATTTCACTTTTCTGTCTAGTAAACCAATTAAGGGCTATCGATCTTTTTACAGGAGAATTCAGGCCTTTGGTATTTTGTGTGAGGATATTAATGTGTCTAGCTCCTATCAATGTGGACATCGGTGGGGTTGAGTTTGTTTCCTATGTTTACCCTTAAGATTGGAAAGCTTGTAATGGGACCCATTCATTTGAACCTGTAAAATCACATGTAGAACCAGAAAGACATGAACTTTTTCAGTGATTCTATAACTTAACCAACTATTCAACATAACTAACTTAACATTTAACCAACAAACAACAATGAAAGTATAAGGATTGCATAAATACATATACAATTCATATGGTGAAAGGGGATACTGCCCAGTTCGCATAAAAATACGGACATGGGAGTATCAGTACTTCTTATGATGTTATTTAGACTAGGTGTAATTTTTACTTATGATTGTTCCATACTGTAAGAGAGACATGAGAGAATACAAAGATAAACAGTATAAGGCTAGTCATTAAGGAGAATCACAAAGGAATCTAACAGTTTGCATACCTGTCTGTCAGATCATCATAAGGCAGTTACTAATGAAAGCTCATACTCACACTACCGTTATACCAGGGGGTAGAGGTGGGATATGGGTTATAGTCCCTTTATGGGTAGGAAGAGCATGTGTAACATTGCATCTATATGCAATGATTATTGACATTTTCAAATAACAACTCTGTCAAGTCCTCTATTATCATGTCGAGTGTGACCCTTCATCTACTGATCCGGAGGCTGATTGATGTCTTTTCCTACTGATTCTGGACCATGAACTCCCCCGAGGCTTTGGATCTTTAGTGAGCTTGAGGTTGTCTTTTGGAGTTTGGGTATCTAACCTGGGCAGTGCGGGTTCCGGGATGTTCAGGTGTTTGCAAAAGTCTCTCAGATCTTCTGGGGATCTGTAGATAGCAACAGTTGATCCTTGTATCACTTTTATACAAAACGGGAATCCCCATCTATATGGTATCTTTAGTTCCTGTAGATGTAGAGTTAGATATTTGGCCTCTCTTCGTTTGTTCAATGTGATGATGCTTAGGTCAGCGTAGATTTGGATGCTATCTCCATTGTGGGAGATTTGTCTCATTTTCCTTGAGGCTTCCATTATCTTTTCTCTGTCATTGAAAGATTGGAATTTGAGGATAATGTCTCTTGGAGGCTTTCCTTCAGGTGGTTTAGGCCTGAGGGCACGATGCGCTCTCTCTACAGGCAGGTTGGGATTCTCTGGGGTCTGTAGGATAGTTTGAAACAGTGCCTGCAGGTATAGTGGTATCTGTTGTGGAGTGATTTTTTCACTGACCCCTCGTATTCTAATGTTACTGCGGCGACCCCTATTGTCTAGGTCTTCCAATTGCATTTGCATCTGTAGGATTGTTGAGTCTTGAGTATCTAAAATTCTGTTTTGCAAATCAGCCTCTTTTTGTACCGATTCTAGATCATCTTCAAGGTGTAGTACTCTCTCTCCTAATTCGGAGATGTCCTTCCTGACCTCTTTGAGGCCATCTTTGATCATTTTCCCCACTTGTGCTATGAGGGATGCAAAATCCGCTTTTGTTGGTAGGTTGTCTAGATCGGCCTTCGTGAGCTGTTCTTTAGGGCATTGTCCTATTTCTGATGATTCAGTGTCAGACTGGTTGCTATCCAGATCTTGTGTGCCAGTGATGGCAGGTTCTGTCGTATCAAGTACTTTAAAGAAGTTTTTCATCTTGCCTGCAGGGGTTGTTTGGGGTTTGCCTGCTTTATCAGATTTAGGGGGTCTCCTGGACGCCATCTTGTGGGATATACGTAGTGTGTTTCACTGTCGCAACACAGCAGATGGTCAGAAGTATAGTTTTTATGTCCAACAGATCTATTCGTGTTGTGTAAATTAAGAGGGTTATAGTATGTCACTCACTGTTGTTGTTTTAGCGTAATGATGTTGCTTGATGCATTTATATTGCAGGTTGCATGCAGGGATCTAGCTGACACTCTGCTTAGCGGTCTTTTAATTCTCCATTTATATCTGTTAGTGTAGTTGCTCACTGCTGAGTACTTTTTGTTGATGGAACTTTGTGGTTTGTCATTTATTATCTCAGCCTAGAGTTAACCAATTGCCCTTAAGCCCTTATCGGTATTATGTCTCATGGTACGAGCATGTCAGGCCTTGTTAGTGTATACCAGTTAGCCTAGGGGCACCTCTTATATGTCGGCCCCTACTGCACTCTTATATCCCCTCTGGATCAGGTGTGTGCTGACAAAGCTGCTCGGTGTGCTCCGTATCTGGCTGGAGAGGGGTCGCTGACCGTGAGGGTGTAGGTGTTTTACTTATAACTTGCCTCCGGTGCCGCTCTGTAGTGCTCCGTCTCTCCGCTTCTGAATGTGCGTCACGGTTTGAGGCCTAGTGATCTCTGCTTACATGGCGCTTCCGTTCACATATCTCTCAGATCCCGATGTTTAGGCTCTATCTTTGCATGCACCGTAGTGCACGGCTTTAGAAGAGGTCTTGGGGTATGTTGTTAGTTAGCACCTAGGGCTTATAATATGGTTAGGAAGTACCTGGTAGCCCGGAGCTTCCTTACTATGCAGCCATATCTGGCGGTGGCTGGCTCCGCCCCCCCCTCTGCTTCTAATATTTTGTGATTGGGGGGTGTTTTAAATTTTTTTTGCTCCCATTTCTATCTATCAAAACAGTTTTGCATTGACTATCCGCAGGGTTTTGTTCAAAACCATACCATTACATTAGAAACCTCTGTGATAACCCACTTATCACAAGATTCTTCCTGTACCTTATATGGTGGCAAACTGATACTTATATTTGAGTCCACCAGAAAACAATTTTCCAGCAGATTTTTTTTCATGATTTTTTTTCTTAATATTTTTTTTCTAATACATGCTTGAATATTACTCAGATCAAAATTTTAATCTACAAAATCTGTGACGAAACTTAAATACAATCATCATGTTCTATTTGCGTTGACGATGAAGTGTTTGGACATTTAGGCCTGGATTACAAGTGGAGCGCTAAATTATAGCGCACCTTTTTCTGGGTGCGCAATATTTAATCAGCCATTACAATTGGCTGGTTATTGCTACTGCGAGTTTGTGGTAACAATTAGCTCTTATAAAATTACCCAGAGATCACATCTCTAGTAATTTTATAAATGTGCCCCAAAGTCCCCAAAATACAGTCTAGCATATTTTATTTAAAAATAAAGATAGCAGCATCTTATTTTTTTAATAAAATTACTGTACTAGGCAGTATTTTGGGGCTAAAGTTGATGGGAGTGGGTTGTTAGAAAAAAGAAGGCACTGAAAAGTGCCTTTACATTGCGGTCTATGGGAACTGTGTGTTCCCTGTAAATATAAGTGTATATGACTATATACATATATATTTATGTGTTATTATGTGTATATAGACATATTAACACATAAATATATATAAATATAGCGTGCGCTGGTATTACATAGTGGAGTGCAAATATTGCTTTCATCAAAGCAATATTTAGCGATCCAATTGAAATCTGACCCTAAATTGTTATTTAGGCAATTGTTTAAAATTATATGAAATTATTAATTGCACACGTCCCATTAATTAATATTAACTGGACAAAGTGGAGCTCAAAAACATCAGCACTATTGTATGGTAATATTGATTTAGCGCAATCAATAGTGCTTCTATTATATGTCCAAAGTTTTTATTATTCAATTGAAAGTCTAGGGCGCACTAACATCTGCATGACACCATAGGTGTGCAAAATACCTCACTTAAAGAAATATAAAACCGTCAGTTTCAACTCTAAGCAGTGAGAATATTGGAAATTAACAAGCAATAATCTTTTTCATTGAGTCTCAGAAAGCGGTATTTTCAATTTTGCTTCAGCACAACACTTGACTCACCACTTGTAATACCTGTACAAATGAAATGAATGCACTGATAGCACTCCCTGCAGTATTCATTAAAGGACCAGTCAACACAGTAGATTTGCATAATCAACAAATGCAAGATAACAAGACAATGCAATAGCACTTAGTCTGAACTTCAAATGAAAAGTAGATTTTTTCTTCTGTTAAGTGTGATCAGTCCACGGGTCATCATTACTTCTGGGATATTACTCCTCCCCAACAGGAAGTGCAAGAGGATTCACCCAGCAGAGCTGCATATAGCTCCTCCCCTCTACGTCACTCCCAGTCATTCTCTTGCACCCAACGACTAGATAGGATGTGTGAGAGGACTATGGTGATTATACTTAGTTTTATATCTTCAATCAAAAGTTTGTTATTTTAAAATAGCACCGGAGTGTGTTATTACCTCTCTGGCAGAGTTTGAAGAAGAATCTACCAGAGTTTTGCTATGATTTTAGCCGGAGTAGTTAAGATCATATTGCTGTTCTCGGCCATCTGAGGAGTGAGGTAAACTTCAGATCAGGGGACAGCGGGCAGATGAATCTGCATAGAGGTATGTAGCAGTTTTTATTTTCTGACAATGGAATTGATGAGAAAATCCTGCCATACCGATATAATGTCATGTATGTATACTTTACACTTCAGTATTCTGGGGAATGGTACTTCACTAGAATTACACTGTAAGAAATACATAAAGCTGTTTAATAACTAGAGATTATGTTTAACGTTTTTGCTGGAATGTAAAATCGTTTTCATTTGCTGAGGTACTGTGTGAATAAATGTTTGGGCACTATTTTTCCACTTGGCAGTTGCTTAATCTGTTTTTCTGACAGTTTCTGTTCTCCCTCACTGCTGTGTGTGAGGGGGAGGGGCCGTTTTTTGGCGCTTTTACTATGCATCAAATATTTCAGTCAGCAGCTCATTGTATTCCCTGCATGATCCGGTTCATCTCTACAGAGCTCAGGGGTCTTCAAAACTTATTTTGAGGGAGGTAATTTCTCTCAGCAGAGCTGTGAGAATTATAGTTTGACTGAGATAAAAAACGTTTATTCTGTAATTTGTTTCCTGCTTTCAGAATTTGTTATCTTTGCTAATGGGATTAAACCTTTGCTAAAGTTGTGTTGTTTACAAGGATTGAGGCTATAACTGTTTCAATTTATTAATTTTCAACTGTCATAGATCTTCTGTGCTTCTTAAAGGCACAGTACGTTTTAATATTATTCTAATTGAATTGTATTTCCAAGTTGCAAGTTTATTTGCTAGTGTGTTAAACATGTCTGATTCAGAGGATGATACCTGTGTCATTTGTTGCAATGCCAAAGTGGAGCCCAATAGAAATTTATGTACTAACTGTATTGATGCTACTTTAAATAAAAGTCAATCTGTACAAATTGAACAAATTTCACCAAACAACGAGGGGAGAGTTATGCCGACTAACTCGCCTCACGTGTCAGTACCTACATCTCCCGCTCAGAGGGAGGTGCGTGATATTGTAGCGCCGAGTACATCTGGGCGGCCATTACAAATCACATTACAGGATATGGCTACTGTTATGACTGAGGTTTTGGCTAAATTACCAGAACTAAGAGGTAAGCGTGATCACTCTGGGGTGAGAACAGAGTGCGCTGATAATATTAGGGCCATGTCAGACACTGCGTCACAGGTGGCAGAACATGAGGACGGAGAACTTCATTCTGTGGGTGACGGTTCTGATCCAAACAGACTGGATTCAGATATTTCAAATTTTAAATTTAAACTGGAAAACCTCCGTGTATTACTAGGGGAGGTGTTAGCGGCTCTGAATGATTGTAACACAGTTGCAATACCAGAGAAAATGTGTAGGTTGGATAAATATTTTGCGGTACCGACGAGTACTGAGGTTTTTCCTATACCTAAGAGACTTACTGAAATTGTTACTAAGGAGTGGGATAGACCCGGTGTGCCGTTCTCACCCCCTCCGATATTTAGAAAAATGTTTCCAATAGACGCCACCACAAGGGACTTATGGCAAACGGTCCCTAAGGTGGAGGGAGCAGTTTCTACCTTAGCTAAGCGTACCACTATCCCGGTGGAGGATAGCTGTGCTTTTTCAGATCCAATGGATAAAAAGTTAGAGGGTTACCTTAAGAAAATGTTTGTTCAACAAGGTTTTATATTGCAACCCCTTGCATGCATTGCGCCGATCACGGCTGCAGCGGCATTCTGGATTGAGTCTCTGGAAGAGAACATTGGTTCAGCTACTCTGGACGACATTACGGACAGGCTTAGAGTCCTTAAACTAGCTAATTCATTCATTTCGGAGGCCGTAGTACATCTTACTAAACTTACGGCGAAGAATTCAGGATTCGCCATTCAGGCACGCAGGGCGCTGTGGCTAAAATCCTGGTCAGCTGATGTTACTTCTAAGTCTAAATTGCTTAATATACCTTTCAAAGGGCAGACCTTATTCGGGCCCGGGTTGAAAGAGATTATCGCTGACATTACAGGAGGTAAAGGCCATGCCCTGCCTCAGGACAAAGCCAAAGCCAAGACTAGACAGTCTAATTTTCGTTCCTTTCGTAATTTCAAAGCAGGAGCAGCATCAACTTCCTCTGCACCAAAACAGGAAGGAGCTGTTGCTCGCTACAGACAAGGCTGGAAACCTAACCAGTCCTGGAACAAGGGCAAGCAGACTAGGAAACCTGCTGCTGCCCCTAAAACAGCATGAATTGAGGGCCCCCGATCCGGGATCGGATCTAGTGGGGGGCAGACTTTCTCTCTTCGCCCAGGCTTGGGCAAGAGATGTTCAGGATCCCTGGGCGCTAGAGATAATATCTCAGGGATACCTTCTGGACTTCAAATACTCTCCTCCAAGAGAGAGATTTCATCTGTCAAGATTGTCAACAATCCAGACAAAGAAAGAGGCGTTTCTACGCTGCGTACAAGAGCTCTTGTTAATGGGAGTAATCCATCCAGTTCCACGATCGGAACAGGGACAGGGGTTTTACTCAAATCTGTTTGTGGTTCCCAAAAAAGAGGGAACTTTCAGACCAATCCTGGACTTAAAGATCCTAAACAAATTCCTAAGAGTTCCATCGTTCAAGATGGAGACTATTCGGACAATTTTACCTATGATCCAAGAGGGTCAATACATGACCACTGTAGATTTAAAAGATGCTTACCTTCACATACCGATTCACAAAGATCATTATCGGTACCTAAGGTTTGCCTTCCTAGACAGGCATTACCAGTTTGTGGCTCTTCCATTCGGATTGGCTACAGCTCCAAGAATCTTCACAAAGGTTCTGGGTGCTCTTCTGGCGGTACTAAGACCGCGGGGAATCTCGGTAGCTCCATACCTAGACGACATTCTGATACAAGCTTCAAGCTTTCAAACTGCCAAGTCTCATACAGAGTTAGTGCTGGCATTTCTAAGGTCACATGGATGGAAGGTGAACGAAAAGAAAAGTTCACTCGTTCCACTCACAAGAGTTCCCTTCCTGGGGACTCTTATAGATTCTGTAGAAATGAAGATTTACCTGACAGAGGACAGGCTAACAAGACTTCAAAGTGCTTGCCGCACCCTTTATTCCATTCAACACCCGTCAGTGGCTCAATGCATGGAGGTAATCGGCTTAATGGTAGCGGCAATGGACATAGTACCCTTTGCACGCTTACACCTCAGACCACTGCAACTGTGCATGCTAAGTCAGTGGAATGGGGATTACTCAGACTTATCCCCTTCTCTGAATCTGGATCAAGAGACCAGAAATTCTCTTCTATGGTGGCTTTCTCGGCCACATCTGTCCAGGGGGATGCCATTCAGCAGACCAGACTGGACAATTGTAACAACAGACGCCAGCCTTCTAGGTTGGGGTGCCGTCTGGAATTCTCTGAAGGCTCAGGGACAATGGAGTCAGGAGGAGAGTCTCCTGCCAATAAACATTCTGGAATTGAGAGCAGTTCTCAATGCCCTCCTGGCTTGGCCCCAGTTGACAACTCGGGGGTTCATCAGGTTTCAGTCGGACAACATCACGACTGTAGCTTACATCAACCATCAGGGAGGGACAAGAAGCTCCCTAGCTATGATGGAAGTATCAAAGATAATTTGCTGGGCAGAGTCTCACTCTTGCCACCTGTCAGCAATCCACATCCCGGGAGTGGAGAACTGGGAGGCGGATTTCTTAAGTCGTCAGACTTTTCATCCGGGGGAGTGGGAACTTCATCCGGAGGTCTTTGCCCAAATACTTCGACGTTGGGGCAAACCAGAGATAGATCTCATGGCGTCTCGACAGAACGCCAAGCTTCCTCGTTACGGGTCCAGATCCAGGGATCCAGGAGCAGTCCTGATAGATGCTCTGACAGCACCTTGGGACTTCAGGATGGCTTACGTGTTTCCACCCTTCCCGTTGCTTCCTCGATTGATTGCCAGAATCAAACAAGAGAGAGCATCAGTGATTCTAATAGCACCTGCGTGGCCACGCAGGACTTGGTATGCAGACCTGGTGGACATGTCATCCTGTCCACCTTGGTCTCTACCTCTGAAACAGGACCTTCTGATACAGGGTCCCTTCAAACATCAAAATCTAACTTCTCTGAAGCTGACTGCTTGGAAATTGAACGCTTGATTTTATCAAGACGTGGATTTTCTGAGTCAGTTATTGATACCTTAATACAGGCTAGGAAACCTGTTACCAGAAAGATTTACCATAAGATATGGCGTAAATACCTATATTGGTGTGAATCCAAAGGTTACTCTTGGAGTAAGGTTAGGATTCCTAGGATATTGTCTTTTCTACAAGAAGGTTTAGAAAAGGGTTTATCTGCTAGTTCTTTAAAGGGACAGATCTCAGCTCTGTCCATTCTGTTACACAAACGTCTGTCAGAAGTTCCTGACGTCCAGGCTTTTTGTCAGGCTTTGGCCAGAATTAAGCCTGTGTTTAAAACTGTTGCTCCACCATGGAGTTTAAACCTTGTTCTTAATGTTTTACAGGGCGTTCCGTTTGAACCCCTTCATTCCATTGATATAAAGTTGTTATCTTGGAAAGTTCTATTTTTAATGGCTATTTCCTCGGCTCGAAGAGTCTCTGAATTATCAGCCTTACATTGTGATTCTCCTTATTTGATTTTTCATTCGGATAAGGTAGTCCTGCGTACTAAACCTGGGTTCTTACCTAAGGTAGTTACTAACAGGAATATCAATCAAGAGATTGTTGTTCCTTCTTTATGCCCAAATCCTTCTTCAAAGAAGGAACGTCTACTGCACAACCTGGATGTAGTCCGTGCTCTGAAATTTTACTTACAGGCAACTAAGGAATTTCGACAAACGTCTTCTCTGTTTGTCATTTACTCTGGGCAGAGGAGAGGTCAAAAAGCTTCCGCTACCTCTCTTTCTTTTTGGCTTCGTAGCATAATTCGTTTAGCTTATGAGACTGCTGGACAGCAGCCTCCTGAAAGAATTACAGCTCATTCTACTAGAGCTGTGGCTTCCACTTGGGCCTTCAAGAATGAGGCCTCTGTTGAACAGATTTGCAAGGCTGCAACTTGGTCTTCGCTTCATACTTTTTCCAAATTTTACAAATTTGACACTTTTGCTTCATCGGAGGCTATTTTTGGGAGAAAGGTTCTTCAGGCAGTGGTTCCTTCTGTATAAAGAGCCTGCCTATCCCTCCCATCATCCGTGTACTTTTGCTTTGGTATTGGTATCCCAGAAGTAATGATGACCCGTGGACTGATCACACTTAACAGAAGAAAACATAATTTATGCTTACCTGATAAATTCCTTTCTTCTGTAGTGTGATCAGTCCACGGCCCGCCCTGTTTTTAAGGCAGGTAAATATTTTTTAATTTATACTCCAGTCACCACTTCACCCTTGGCTTTTCCTTTCTCGTTGGTCCTTGGTCGAATGACTGGGAGTGACGTAGAGGGGAGGAGCTATATGCAGCTCTGCTGGGTGAATCCTCTTGCACTTCCTGTTGGGGAGGAGTAATATCCCAGAAGTAATGATGACCCGTGGACTGATCACACTACAGAAGAAAGGAATTTATCAGGTAAGCATAAATTATGTTTTTTCTGCAATTTTAAAAGTTTTGTCTATTTTCATTCCCACTGTACCATGTGACAGCCATCAGCCAATCACAAATACATACACGCTTATTCTGTGAATTCTTGCACATGCTCAGTAGGAGCTGGGGACTCAAAAGGTTTGAATATAAAAGACTGCACTTTTTTTTTAATTTAAGTGAATTGGAAAGTTGTTTAAAATTGCATGCTCTATCTGAATGATGTAAGTTTAATTTTGACTTGAGTGTCCCTTTAAAAGTAAAATGCACGCTTAAAATGCTTTGTTTAAAATATTTAGCCATTAACTTGTATCAGAGTAATATCAGATTGTGTGTTATTCTCTGCAGGAGGTCGCACAAATGATAATGCACCCTGAGATATATATTGCAGTTTGCTTGTAATTTAGCCCTCAATTAGTACTAGATAGAATGATGTATTTAAAGCAAATATTAGCCTGACAATAAAATGTAGGTGTAAATTTTAACATTATACTATTTGAATTTTTTTTTATTTTCCATAAAGCAATAGGTTTCGCCATGTTGTAACCTAGTTTTCCTTTATCTAATCTTACCTGCTCAGGTCAATTAGGGACAGCTTTAAACTGATCTTGTGCAATCAATTACTCTGTGGAATATAACAGTTTTAAAGGGATAGGAAAGTTAAAATTAAACTTGCATGATTCAGATAGAACATGTCATTTTAAGACACTTTTAAATTCACTTCTATTTTTTCAAATGTACTTTGTTCTCTTGGTATCTGTTGTTGAAAATGAATATGTACATATGCTGCACTAGTGAGAGCCAACTAGTGAATGGTGCCTGCATACATTTGTCTGTTGTGATTCACTCACTAGTTATGTTTAGCTAGCTCCTAGTAGTTCATTGTTGCTCTGTCAGCAAAGCATAACAAGAGAATGAAGCAAATTTGATTATAGAAGTAAATTTGAATGTTGTTTAAAATTGTATGTTCTATCTGAATCACAAAAGAAAAAAAATGGGGTTTCATGTCCCTTTAAGTTTGGAGTTTGAACTTCTACTTATAACAGGAATTGCAAAGGTCACAAGATTTAGAATAAAACTACAAGAAGAAGGGTTTAAAATAAACAATTAAAGTATTGCAAAGTTTTGCTTTCTTTCTTAGCTGATGAGAGTCCATAGCTTTATAACATGTTGGATAAATTCCAGCCTATCAGGAGGAGGACTTCCTATCCCTCTCCAGTTTGTTATTGGCCTCAGAGGAGAGAGGTTGAAGATTTTAGAGGTGCTCTACTATAAAAAGTTTATTATTTTTTCATATGATGTGTGGGCTCTGACCTGACTTGGGACCCAATCACTCAAAGAAGATTTAAGAAGGCTCTGAGTGAAACAGGGGTAAGGATTACCTCTGTTATGTGCTTTCCATTACCCTAGTGGGTGATCTAACAGCCATAACTGTCCTCAGGCATAACAGGGACCACGTTTTTTAGCCTCCACCTGAGGGGTAACAGATATATCCGCACTATCCTCTGTAGTATATTTACTTGAGCTGGATGGGCTCTCTACTGGATCAGCAACCTGTGAGGGAGAAAGACCTCAGCATGCTGGTAGGATCCAGTGTAGGGGTGCTTCAGTCCAGGTAAGTGACTCAGGCACTACACAGCCCAGGAGCTATCTAATAGTATTCTCCTTACAGGTACTACATAGCTGGGGGTCACAGCCTTGCACTTGAGAAGCTTTACCTATGTTTTAACATAGGAATTTGGGGAGATAGTTCTTATCTTGCATCCTTAGGACTCCTTAGCAGCTCAATTTACCCTTTTTACCTCTAAAGCCTTATATTTGCATTTTTCAAAATAATTGGTACTGTCTCTTTAAAGGGATAGTCTAGTCAAAATTAAACTTTCATGATTCAGATAGGACATGCAATTTTAAACAACTTTATAGTTTACTTTTATCATCAAATTTGCTTTGTTCCCTTGGTGGTATTTTCTTCATAAATGGAAAGAGTCCACAGCTGCATTCATTACTTTTGGGAATTCAGAACCTGGACACCAGGAGGTGGCTAAAACACCCCAGCCAAAGGCTTAAATACTTCTCCCACTTCCCCTATCCCCCAGTCATTTGTGAGTGCCTTTCGTCCCAGGAGGTTGGCAGAGATAGTCTCTTATGGAGGGTAGTACTCTTTGGCATGGGACTGGAGTTTTAAGTAGTCCTGTCAGCCTCTCAGTGAGAGCATGGATGAAAGTTAGAGTCCGGAGATGCAGGTAAAGTCTTTCTGCGAAACCATCCCGACTCATATTAACAGCTCCACAAGCAATCAGTGTTGACGAGTTTTGCTGCCTGCTTTCTTCTCTCAAGTCCATGGCAGAGGCAATGCTACTATGTTCCTGTTCCACAGCGTTGATTCCGTTGAGATCGTTTCATTTTACTTTCATTATAATTGATTTGTATTACAAAGGTTTTCCCGGGAGGCTACCACCTTTCAGGACTAACTATAACTCAGGGTCTCAGTGAGGCTCCTTTTGTATCTTGGAATCAAGGGTTAATATCTCCTGAGGGGGGTTATTGAACAGGGTTTTTTTTAATCATGTTTGTTATGTGATTCAACCTGCTTATGTGTAGTGTTACTTAGGCTCTTGGCTATGGAACATAACGGCCTTTGGAAGTGACGCGGCCTTTACAGGTGAGCGCGCTTTTTCTGGACCGCATGGTGCACCTGGTGACCGGGCGTGGTCATGTTTTGGCTCTCCATTTCCGCATTCCTGACAGTGTGGCAACGGAAAATTTCTGGTCCGCTGGTGTCTCAGTCCTAGGAGGTGGAGAGTGCCCCAGCCATTGTGGGTGTCAGGTGCCGTTTACAGTTTCTTATTTGGTCTGTTTTTTTTGTATCCAATATCCCAGTTATGGAGGACTCTGATTTTGTGGAGACAAAGGTCTCTGACTCAGATTCTGTTTCTCGTGAGGAATACGAATTGGCCCGGGTGATTCATGCCCTTCAGTTATGTTCAGAATGCCGTTTTAGAGTGCTCAATTTTTCTGGATCGGGAATCAAGGGGCTGCGGAGCCATCTGTCTTTGGGAGTCCTGTTCCCCGAGTGGCGAGTTCCCTACCACCAACTCTTACTACACATGCAGGTAACCCAGATTTTGCTTATCCTTCTCTGGAAGGTGGCTTGTTCCCCCCCGGAGGTTATGGCACGTTTTCGCATGTCCATTGTTATGGCGTTGGCGCATCTGCAACTACCAGAAGTGTGTTTACTATATTGTACGTGTTCTGTTGACCGGGGCTCTTCAGGCATGGGATGGCCTGCTCAGCTCCCCGGGGGAACGACTGTCCCTGAGGCTTCAGGGGGTCTACCTTCGGGGTCGGGTCGTCTTCTGCTCTGGCGAAGGTATGTTGTGCCTTTCGTTATAGACTGGCGTGCCTTCGTGTCCTTTTGAGGTACATTCTGGCGTTGTTGGAGGATCCCATCCTTAATGGGACAGTCAAGTAAAACAAAAACTTTCATGATTCAAATAGGGCAAGTAATTTTAAACAACTTTCTGATTTACTTTTATCACCAATTTTTATTTGTTCTCTTGGAATTCTTAGTTGAAACTAAACATAGGAGGTTCCTATACTAATTTCTTAGACCTTGAAGGCCGCCTCTAATCTAAATGCATTTTGATAGTTTTTCACCACCAGAGGGCATTAGTTTATGTGTTTCATATAGATAACATTGAGCTCATGCATGTGAATTTACCGTGGAGTGAGCACTGATTGGCTAAAATACAAGTCTGTCAAAGTAACTGAAATAAGGGGGCAGTCTGCTGAGGCTTAGATACAAGGTAATTACAGAGGTAAAACGTGTATTATTATAACTGTGTTGGTTATGTAAAACTGGGGAATGGATAATTAAGGAATTATCTATTTTTTTAAAACAACAAAAAATCTGGTGTTGACTGTCCCTATAACGGATCAGAAATTGCTCAGTCTTCTACTTCGAACGGCTTGCAGAATTGCTATATTAGAATTAAGTAATCTTCTTATAGCCTTGTTTATTGAGTATCCTTTCTAGTCCTGAGCTGGAAGAACATGATCCCGGTCCTGCGGGTTTGTCTGTTCTTCTTGGGCGATAATCTACGTACGGGTTGCCTTAGCTTTTATTTTAATCCGGTTAGGATGATTTTTTTATTTTGAGCTCATGTTTATGTTTTTCCTTCGGGAATTTTTCTGGAATCGATACTCGCGATTTTTGATCGCTCCGTTTACTTCTACGGAAATTTGTTTGGTGTGAGAACATGTTAGTCCTATGTTTGTTTGCTGTTTATTCTCCATCTCTGGGGATGACTGTTTGTGGCCTTGGCAGTATCCACCCTGAGTTTCAGGCTGGTCCTGATTGCGTTCGGACCCCTCTATCTTGCGGCCTATTTCAGATATGTGGCGCCTGTTCTGCCTGATTGGTCCGGTTGAGGCGCTGAATGTTTCACATTATTATTTGTGTTATTCCTTGTTTTTCTTTTACAAATTCAGCTAAGCATTCTGTGAGGACCTGAGGGTCCATGAGGCGTAGGGGATTGGTCCTTGTTAGCCTCTCTAGCTGGTCGGTGGGGCTTGGTGGGTGGGTTGGAGGGTGGAGGACTCAGGGCCTCCTTTCCGCTGGTCCTGGTCCGCTGGTCCTGACGGTCTTGCCTTTCAGGGGCTCCTTGGAATTGTCCTTTTTGGACTTGTTCCTTTTGAGGTACTCTTCCTTCGGGTCGAGATTTCTGGGCCTTGTCCGTTTCTCTTTAGCGGTTTTGACCGCCTTATGGAAGGGCCATGTGGTTTTTTTCCTACTTCGGGAGTTTATTGTTTCCCTATCAGGGACATTAGGCTATGTTGTCTCCTTTTTCGAGCTTCGCTTAGGGGTTTTGTTCTACCGGGTTTGGGATGCTCTGCATTCTTTTTCCTTGGGTGTGGTCCTCTGGTTGCGTACTTTGAGGAGATATGGAGACTTGCCTTTGTTGTACTCACTCTTCGAGTGACTTTGTTCCTCAATGTTCTCCCTTGGTCTATAGAGTCTTTGCGTGCCTCTATCATGCTCCAGCTCCTTTTTGGAGCATTTGGACTCTTGTCGGGGGTGTTCTCTTCCTTTTGGGTTGAGATTTGTGAGTGAGTCTTGTTCCCGTTCTCCGGATTATTCCGGTCATTCCCCTGTGAGGTCTGATTTTTCAGACGGGGTATTCGTGTTCCCTGGGGTGTTGTTTGTTTTGAACAATTCTAAGGCTCGGGCCTATAATTTGGTTTGGGATATTTCTGGATGTCCGGAAACTTATGATCCTGTGGCTGGTTCGGGGCGATCCAGTTTTTTCCAGGGAGCATAGACTATGGCCTAAGGACTGGCTAGTTGAGTCTGCTAGCAGCTTGGCCAGGTTTTCTGTGCGCTTTCAGATACGCTCCTTTTGGCCTGCATTGTCCTTTGAACAATGTATTCTTCCCTTCGGGGGGAGTTCTTCTGTGTTCATCAGGACCTCTGGATGATTTTCATTCGGTTTTTGTTTTCAGGCTATGGCTCATGTCTTGTGAACATGTGCACTGTTCTTATATGTGCCTTTCCCTTTGGGGGGGGTTGTTTGTCCTTCTTATGGAAGTTTTTTTTTCCCCTCTCTCTGGGGGGTTGTTGTCCGGTCCTGTGTGCAGGAAAATGGAACAGGTGTTTTAATCCTGTAAGGGTGCACAGTTTGCTCTTCTGGGGCTTGTTCTGTTCCATCTGTGGAGATTGGAATCTCTATGTTGAGACTGTCAGTTATGCTGGGTCTTCATAGGGATATCTCCTAGGGGGTTCTCTTTGGGAGTACCTATTTGAAGGAGCTCTTGAATTCGCACCCGAGTTCTGTTGGGGTGGCCGAGTTCACCCCATTCCGTCCTACCCTAGGGAAGGAATATGTTGGTTAGCTCCACCGTTTCAGAAGCTGAAAGTTGTGGGTTTGAACCCAGGCAACAGTTCCCGCTTTCTAATCTGAAGTTTGCTTCTGGTGTCAGCTAGCTTTCCAAAGCGAAAGTTTCAAAAGTTGGTGATTGGGATCCTTTCTGTTCCCCTATTTTTCAGACCTGCCTGTCACTTGGGCTAGTCCGGTGTGGAGCAGGATCTGTGATCTTTTGGTCGTCCTCGGGTCTTTGAGGTTCGATGAGCCTCCTTGAGGTTATGTGCTTTCTCCAAATTCAAGATATTTGAGAGGACTGTCGGCTTTTGGATAGCCTGTGATGTGCCCACTGTTAGTGGATGTTTAGCAGTCTGTCGCTTAGGGTTTAATATCTCTTTTCAGCTGCTCCTACTTGCCTGCAAGTATTCTATTTCAGAATTGTAAGGTGTATAATCCCACGGGGGGGGTGTCAGCGCAGGCCAAAGCCTGGGGCCTAGTGTACCACCTGAGGCATATATAGATTATCTGATAAGGGCCCCTTAGAATGACTCAGACCACGCAGCATTATGATCGAAAGCCAATTCTGTTTATTGCACAGTGCAAGCCTTTCTTATAGTGACATACAGGGTTAAGGGGATGACACGTTAGGACCGCGTCATCTTACACAGTTATACAGAGCAATTTACAAGGAAAAACTGGAACATGAGTTTCTCATAACAATAATTACAGAGTCATAACAAACTACCATCTGCGGAGACAACAAGGATTCTGAAGCCTCTTGTTTACATTATCTTATTCTATCTTATTTCTGGGCGTCGGGCCAGGGTACATTGGCAAGGCCGAACAGCTAAGGAAATTATCATAACATGCATATAATTCTTACTGCATAATACCCCAGTATAATAAAGTCTATTCATTACAAAATGGCTGCGAGGAACAAGATGGCTGCGAAGAACAAGATGGCTGCCATCAGGTTCATATTACCCCTAACAAGAGTCATCTTGGTATGACTGTGGCGTGTGGTATTGACTCGTGTTCGCTTCTCTGGGTTTGCTGCACTGGGTTTTCTCTGAATATTTCGATATTCTGAGTTGGCTTGTGAATTGAGGACTCTGTCTTCAGTTGTCTTTAGGGTGCAGTTGCACTGTATTTAGAAGTTTTTCTTCTTGGTTTCAGGTTCCCGGTTTTAACCTTGTTGTTTCTGTATGATCCGGGATCTGGGCGTTCCCTGCCTTGTTTCTTAAGACCGGTTCGGGTCTCTGTGGGCTTGGCTTGGGCTCAGGGTTCCTTATTTTTATTTTGGAACTGGTTGCACCCTATTTAGGAGCCTTTCGGCAATCCTTAATTTTTCTTCCATGTATTCTCCCTTTTTTGGGAGTTTTTCTGTAGTTGATCCCTTTCTCTAGTAAGGGGTGTGTTGTTGGGGACTGACTTCTGGGCGTTGGTGTCTCCTGTAGGCGCGTTGGCTCAGTCGAGTCTATTTCTGCGGTCTCTAGCTAGGCTTATGGACTATCTGTGGGTCAGTGTCCTTGGGGGCCTTTCCTTTTCAAGGTTTTCTCGGCTATGGACAAAGCGTTTTTTTTTGGGTAGGGTTGCAGGCCTGGTGCGATCCCGTTTTGCATTCAGTGTCCTCTATAGCTTGGGTATTGTTTTCCCAAAAGTAATGAATGCAGCTGTGGACTCTTTCTATTTATGAAGAAAAACATAAATTATGCTTACCTGATAAATTTTCTTTTCTTCAGATGGAAAGAGTCCACAGCTCCCCGCCCGTGTTTTTTTTCGGTGGGGTGTCTGTTATTTTTATTCTTCTGGCACCTTTTCACCCTGATATTTCTTCTACTGTTCCTTGTTTCTCAGCAGAATGACTGGGGGATAGGGGAAGTGGGAGAGGTATTTAAGCCTTTGGCTGGGGTGTCTTTGCGTTCTCCTGGTGGCCAGGTTCTGAATTCCCAAAAGTAATGAATGCAGCTGTGGACTCCATCTCCATCTGAAGAAAAGAAAATTATCAGGTAAGCATAATTTATGTTTTTTGAAAAGCTAAACCTAGGTAGGCTCAAACTGATTTCTAAACTGTTGAAAACCGCCTCTTTGTTTAGAACATTTTGAAAGTTTTTCACAGACAGTGCAAGTTCATGTTTGTCATATATATATAACAGTGTGCTCACTCTCGTGGAGTTATTTAGGAGTCTACACTGATTGGCTAAACTACATGTCAAAAGCACTGAGATAAGTGGGCAGTCTGCAGAGGCTTAGATACAAGGTAATCACAGGGATAAAACATATATAAATATAACTGTATTGGTTATGCAAAACTGGGGAATGGGTAATAAAGGAATTATCTATCTTTTTAAACAATAAAAATTCTGGTGTACACTGTCCCTTTAACAGAGCCAGTAACTGCCTTGTGCAAGTTAGATACCTATCTTGATATCTCTTTAACAAAGAGAATAAATCAAATGTGATAATAGAAGTAAATTGGAAACATTTTTAAAATTGTATTCTCTATCTGAATCGTATGAAAGAAATATTTTGGGTTTCATGTCCCTTTAACAATTTGCATTTTCATTGCTCATAAAGGATTTTTTTATATATCTCAGCTGCTTAAGTTTGTCCCTGAATGTTTCATTTAGCGTTCCTGTTTTCCCAATTTGTTCTTCTCATTGCAAGAATTTATGCTTCTTCCAAAGCAGCTTTTGGCTGGAAAGTCCTTCAGGCCACAGTGTCCAGAAAATGGGAACTGCCTAATTTTTGTTCCACCTGTCCTTAAAATGGACTTTCTGCTTGGGTATTGTATCCCACATGTTATGATGCTATGGACTGTCATCAGATAAGAAGAAAAAAACAGAATTTATACTTACCGATAAATTTATTTCCTTTGGTCTGATGAGAGTCCATAGCCACCACCCTATTTGTATATGGGTGACAGTTCTTATCTGCACCTCGTAGCCCTGTTTTCTGTCTTTATTACCTTTTTTCTGTCTCTCTCCTCTGCTATATGTAAACTAGAGAGGAAGTGGGAGGGACTAAAGCTCTCTCAGCGTTCTTGACCACCTTCTCATAGGTTATAATATATCCCACATGTTATGAAGCTGTGGACTCTCATCAGCCCAAAGGAAATATTTGTATCTTTAAGTATAAATACTCTTTTTTTTTTTTTTTTTTTTTACTGCATACAATTAAACATTTTAAATAAAATTCTCAAAATGTTTCATGTTCTTTTAATATTTATGTGAAAAACAACCATTGGTCTCAGGGGTTGGGTCAGTCAGTAGAGATGTGCATTCTGAGGTTTTGTGACCCTCTGTTTGTGGGAGACGGGGGACCTTTGTGTGGCACTGCTATTTTTGTTGCCAAATTCATTCTTGTGCAACAGCAACACGCTAAAATCTGTGCAAATCCAGATTTTAGCATGTTGCTGTTGCAGAAGAATTAATTGTCAATCCTCGGAATGCACATCTCTCATAATAATTTAGAAAAGTATCTAACAATAGGCTAGATTACAAGTGTTGCAGTACGGCTTTTAATGCTAAAAAAAATGCCCGTTCCAGTGTAATGGCCAGGAAAGCATATTACAAGTCGTGTCGGCATAGCTATACCGCAAGCATTTTAACCTGTAACGCAACGTCCATTCCGCACTCAAAAAATGCTTGCGTTATAGCTTACACCGACATAATCCATACTGCCACCTGAGACCAGTAGTTATGGATTTTGCTAAAGAATTTTTTTTTCACAAAACTCATAACTAACTGTTAAAAAGTACACTAACACCCATAAACTACTTATTAACCCCTAAACCGCCACCCTCCCACATCGCAAACACTATTTAAAACTTATTAACCCCTAATCTCCCGTCCACCCACATCGCGACTATTAAATAAACCTAATAACCCCTAATCTGCTGCCCACCCACATCGCCAACACTATTTAAATATATTAAACCCTAATCCGCCGTTCCCCGACATCACTGCCACTATAATAAAGTTATTAACCCCTAAACCTCCGGCCTTCCACATTGCCACCACTATAATAAAGTTATTAACCCCTAAGCCAATAGGATGAGAGCTACTGAAATCCTATTGACTGATTTGAACAGCCAAGCTTTGGGCCTTTGTAAAAGAGCTGAATGCCCTTTTAAGGGTAGTGAAATAGAGCTGAATGCCCTTTTAAGGGCAATGCCCATACAAATCCCCCTTTAGGGGCAATGGATAGTTTAGGTTTTTTATTTTTGGGGGTTGGTTGGGTGGTGGGTTTTACTGTTGGGGGGACTTTGTATTTTTTTTTACAGGTAAAAGAACTGTTTAACTTAGGGAAATGCCCTACAAAAGGCCCTTTTAAGGGCTATTGGTAGTTTATTGTAGGCTAGGTGGTGTTTTTATTTTGGGGGGACTTTTTTGTTTTTATAAGGCTATTAGATTAGGTGTAATTGTTTTTATTTTTCATCATTTCGTTTATTATTTTTTGTAAGCTTAGTGTTTTTTATTTTTCGTAATTTAGTGTTTATTATTTACCCACATCGCAACTTTTAAATAAACCTAATAACCCCTAATCTGCTGCCCACCCACATCGCAAACACTATTTAAATATATTAACGCCTAATCCGCCGTTTCCCGACATCACCGCCACTATAATAAAGTTATTAACCCCTAAACCTACGGCCTCCCACATTGCCGCTACTATAATAAAGTTATTAACCCCTAAGCCAATAGGATGAGAGCTACTGAAATCCTATTGACTGATTTCAACAGCCAAGCTTTGGACTTTTGTAAAATGCTCTTTTAGGGGCAATGGGTAGCTTAGTTTTTTTTTTTAGAGTTAGGTTTTTTATTTTGGGGGTTGGTTGGGTGGTGGGTTTTACTGTTGGGGGGACTTTGTATTTTTTTTACAGGTAAAAGAGCTGTTTAACTTAGGGCAATGCCCTACAAAAGGCCCTTTTAAGGGCTATTGATATTTTATTTTTTCTGTTTTAAACAGTTTATTCTCACTAAAGTTGCTTTTTTTTATTGAGATTCATTTTAAGGCATACAATGCTGAAATGTCAGAACAAAGTAAACAAAAAGGTAATTTCAAGACATACAATCCATAAACAGATTTAACCAAGAAAAACAAAGTTACAAGACATTTGTAAAATCACAATATGTGGAGTATGCCTACCCAACTATACACCCTCTAAATGGACTATGAGGCCTCTCTTGGACCTCTCAAAGTTATAGGAAATATATTACAATAAAGAAGGCTAAGAGCTCCAGCTTACGTGCTGAACAGATCTGTAGTTTCCCAGCCAAGTCCATACTGCCTCTCCCCCTGAACTCGCTCTCATCAGTGGCACAGGAGTCGTGTTGTAAATCGGAGCCTTGTGAGGGTTGCCAGTCAGCCTGCTGGTCCGCAATTCCTACAGCATTGTCGATCACATAGTTAAGGAAAGCCTGACTCTCCTGATTCTCGGATGGCCACGTGTTATCCTCCGCCTGAGATCCCATTCCCAGGGGTGCCTTAACAGCGTACTGCTGAGCATGCAGATGCTCTGGGCCGGCTACTTGGGGAACAAAAAAAACAGCAGCGTGGAAAAATGATCCCCACTCCAGCTGAAGCTGCGTACAAAATTCTGTAAGGTGATAGTGCAGGAGGCGGTCCACCTCCTCCAAAATGACTTGTGTTGCGCTCGCCATTATGCAGAAAAGCGGTTAGTCCAAAATAAGTCTCCGTATTGTAACTATTTTATATAATCAAGAGTATCTACGTACTTTTTG
This sequence comes from Bombina bombina, assembly GCF_027579735.1. Taxonomy (NCBI): domain Eukaryota; kingdom Metazoa; phylum Chordata; class Amphibia; order Anura; family Bombinatoridae; genus Bombina; species Bombina bombina. The sequence continues at coordinate 269,812,473 of NC_069503.1, forward strand.
ACCCAAAGGTCTATGGGGGTATATGCGGAAGCCGCAGACACACAGTTCCTCGTCCACAGGCCCGGTAAGGCCCGACTAGCCAAGGTTATGCGCTACTCACTTAGAGAACATAGGTCAGGCCTGGTAATATCTGTTCCTTATCTCTAGCATAGAGGGTAAACAATTATTTCTTCTCAAGAGTTGAGGTTATGCTGGAATAAAGCCTAGTTTAATAGAATATGAGCAGGAACTTCATTGAGACACGTCCTGCCGCTCCAAGCATAGGCTCCGCCCCCCATTAATAGTTTATTGTAGGCTAGGGGGTGTTTTTATTTTGCAGGGGGGCTTTTTATTTTTATAGGGCTATTAGATTAGGTGTAATTGTTTTTATTTTTGATCATTTCGTTTATTATTTTTTGTAAGCTTAGTGTTTTTTATTTTTTGTAATTTAGTGTCTATTATTTTTTGTTATTTTAGATTCTTTAATTTTTTCGTAGTGTTAAGTTTTTTTCAATTTGTCATTTAGATTTTTTAATTGGTAGTATTTTTTTATTTTATTAGACTAGTTATGTTAGGTTAATTTATAGTTTAATGTTAGGTTTATTTTTATTTCACAGGTAAGTTTTTATTTATTTAAATATAATTATATTGTAATTTTTAATTAAAGTTAGGGGGGTGTTAGGTTTAAGGTTTAATAGTTTCTTAGTGTTTTGCGATGTGGGGGGCCGGTGGTTTAGGGGTTAATAGGTTTATTTTGTGGCGGCGATGTGGGAGGCCGGTATTTTAGGGGTTAATAACTTTATTATAGTGTTGGCAATGTCGGGGAGCGGCGGAATAGGGGTTAATAACTTTATTATAGTGTTGGTGATGTCGGGGAGCGGCGGAATAGGGGTTAATAACTTTATTATAGTGTCTACGATGTCAGGTAGCGGCGGAATAGGGGTTAATAACTTTATTATAGTGTCTACGATGTCAGGTAGCGGCGGAATAGGGGTTAATGAACCCTGATGTCGGACGGCAGATTAGGGGTGTTTAGACTTGGGGTTTGTGTTAGGTTTAAACTTAAAAAAAAAAATTCCCCATAGACATCAATGGGGTTGCGTTACAGAGATTTTTTCATTCCGCACTTCAGGTATTAGTTTTTTTCTAACACTCTCTCCCCATTGATGTCTATGGGGGAAAGCATGCACAAGCACGTTAAAGCAGCCCTTGGATTTTGTGCGGTATGGAGCTTAACGCCACCATATCGCATGCACAAAGGAGGCTTTTCCGTATCTCGTAATGGCAGCACTATGCAGAGTGAAATAACGCAACTTTTTTGGCGTTAGTTTCGCACCCTGTTTAGCGCAAGACTCTTAATCTAGTGAATATTTCTACAAAATTCACCATTAAAGTCTTTGGGGATTTTTGCAGATAAACCTTTGTAAAGGATTGTAATCAACATAACATGTTGTTATTTATTTTTAAAAAATGCAGGGATTAATTACTTAGTTTAAGAAGTTCTTTTGTTAAAACAATAAAATGCTTGAATAAAATGTTACTTTTTTGTCCCTTTAATAATAACCTACAACAGGGGACTTCTAGAGGTGTTTTGTGCATCATATATGTTTCTTTTTAAAGTGTTAATTTGAGAATTCTTTTGTAAAAACCTTGTATTTTATCTGGGAAGCAGACATACCGGCCTTCAAACAAATTCTCTATACATGAGAAACACTGACTTCCAAGTGCAAATTGTAGCACTGAAATACAATTTCCCACGGGTGAATTAAAAGCTCCAGACAGTAGCTGAACTAGGTCCTTAACTCTCTTCTCTGCCTAATTATTTCCTAAGGTTTCACTGATTAGAGTCTGTATACTTGATTAGTTTATTCATTTCCCCAAGTGCAGAAAGTTTACCAATGGAAAGCGGTGATTGGCAGAGGCTGAGATTAAGGTAAGATGCTGTTGCAGGGTAGTCTACAACAATCACTGTAACGGTTGATTTATTGATTTAACTCTATAGATGTAAGTGCAGAATAGCACTAATATATTTTGAACTCCAATTGTAATCTAGCCCAAAATATTTCTAAGTGCATAAATTAAATACATTTAATTCATATCTGTCATATAATAATCTGAACCTGCTTCTGTATTTCTATGGAGGAAAAGAGTTGGCTCTAATAGCAATATATGGTGTCTTTTGAACCATTATCTTACTTCCAAAAAACGAGATCACAAGCAGCTAAACATTAGGATATTCGCAATTTCATGTGTAATTTATGTACATGGGATTTCTTCAAAGAGAAAATATTTTCTTATTATTTATAAACACAATTTTTTTATTAAAATGCTACTTGTGTTAGTGAGCAACACCATATTTTTGATACACAAAGCTTTCAAAGCTTGTAATCACCTAAGGCAGTTTATTAATCTGTCTACCACACTGGTGCTCTCTTAAAAGCTTGCAATCCTTTTAGGCAGTTTATTATTGCATTTACCACACTGGTACTTCCTTTAAAGGTGGGTACAATTTTTTTTGTTTTGTTTCAGATACATTCACCGGTAAAGGCAACAGTTTCCATGGTACAGGTGGTCGTGGCAACAAACATGCCCAGATGCGCTACAGTTTAAGGCTGCTGAGGTCTGTGGTGTCCGTTGGGGATGAGACTGTGAATCAGGACCTTTGTGATCAGGGAGCAATTAGCCAACTGTTAGGTATTTCAAAACATATTATCTGTACCTGTAACATGTTACCTGTAGGAACAAGAACCTGCTGACATTATATTCTCTCCAGCTTCACGGGCCTCACCAGCATCTCCAACTTCCATAGTTTGTGTTATTCTATGCAGTTCATTCAATACATCACACTCTTCTGTCCATTCATTAGTAAATAACATAAGAACGGATGATGGTGCAAAAGCTAGAGATGTCAGAGAGATTGCAAAGACCTATTAATTAATTCTTCCAACTTTGCTACAATAGATGTGTGATGTTTTACTCCTTTTCATAAGCTATACACAAATATCTAGTAGGTGATATTACTGATTCCATAACACCACAATATGGCCATATTCTGCTTAGCCAGTCACCAACTTACAAGGTGTCCTAATGTTAACTTGTAAATTTAAAAGTCTCTTTAAACTGCACGTTCTATCTAAATCGTGAAAGTTTAATTTTTACTTTAACGCCCCTTTAAAATAGAATGAGACTCCTTGGCTTTATATTCAACTCTAATACAATGTAACAAGCACACCTAATACACAAACAGCATCATGCTGTAAACAGAGAGCTTATAAGGACTACTGAAATGAAGACCTAATTGATCTTTTTGGCCGCCTTAAAGGTACAGGACTCCTTACTGCACCAGGAACAGAAATCACTCTGTTTGACAAATGCCTGTTGTGACATTTACCTACACTGTGTACATATTTTATTTTAAAATCCATAAGAACTCCAAATGCACTCATTTTCACCAGGTCTCTTGATAAAATTAGTATAATTGCTGTTACCGCCATGATTTTGTAACCCTGTGCCTCACAGGATCAAATGCGTTGCTCTTAGAGCTGAACCCTAATTTCAGAACAGCATGTTCAAATTGGAATACTTCTAGCACTGAAATAAAAGTATGCACCTGAATGAGACAGTGGAGTTTAAACAACACCTACAGATACTCTTAGAGCAGGAAAGTCAATATGCACCACATCAGGTGATTTTGCAGTGGAACACAAGGTATACTGAAGAAGGAGCAAACACATAACCATTTTTTTGAGTGAAAGGCATGGACAGATCTAGGCCCATAAACTTAATTTGTAGAAACCAACAACCGCTCTTCTTAAATTCAATGGGAAATATTTACACTACTGAAGTTAAGAATTCTTCTCATAGCAAATTCATTTTTGCCCTGGACAAGTACAAAAACTATTTGAGGCTAAGGAAGGCAACTGTTAGTGATGCCTGTTTTTAGCAACAACAAAAAAAGCACAAGGATCTTTCAGGGACCAAGGTATTGGGGACCCAGTTTGTCTGAGGCATTGTGTAGTTTGATATTTTCCTTCTTAATACAGGGAGAGTCCACAGCTGCATTCCTTACTTGTGGGAAATACTGAACCTGGCCACCAGAAGGAGGCAAAGACACCCCAGCCAAAGGCTTAAATACCTCCCCCACTTCCCTCATCCCCCAGTCATTCTTTGCCTTTCGTCACAGGAGGTTGGCAGAGAAGTGTCAGAAGATTTCTGAGTAGTTCCTTAGGAAGGGTATCTACCCTTCGAGATGGAACTAGAGTTTTAAGTAGTCTTGTCAGCATCTCAGTGAGAGCATTGATGAAAGTTAGAGTCTGGAGATGCAGGGAGAGTCTTTTTGCGAACCTATCCAGACTCATATGAACAGCTGCTAAGCAATCAGCGTTGACAAGTTTCGCTGCCTGCTTTTCTTCACTCAAGTCCATGTCAGAAGCAACACTACAGTCTGTCAAACTTGAAGGACAGTGTTTTCTGTTCCACGGCATAGATTCCGGTTAGATCGTTTACATTTTTACACATATTGCAAACGCTAGAAGACAGGGTCACAGTGTGGCTCCTTTGATCTATATGGAATCAAGGGTTAATATCTCCTGAGGGGGATTATGAACAGTTGGGTTTAATCATATATGCTTTATTTGATTTTATGCTGCTTTATGTGTGAGATGTTTATAGGCTCATAGGCTGAGATGGAACATACAGGTTTCTCTCACTTTGAAGGTTGCGTAGCTTAAAAGCTTGGCACGCTTTTTCTCATAGCAGGGACGGTCCTGCATTGCGCACCATGTGACCGGAATGACTGAGGCTTCCATTTCCTTTTTCTTGCCCGAGTTACGGAGAGGAGTTTTATCTCTGTTCTGTCTGGGTCATAGGAGGTGGGTGAGTGCCCCAGCCATTGGGGGTATAAAGGTGCTGTTTTTTTATTTAAAATAAAGTTATTTTTTTCTGTAGTCCTCCACATATCGTACTTTAGCTATGGAGGATTCTGATTCATTAGAGGGTTCTTCCTCTATTTCAAAGAGTAATGCCTGTTTATATTGTGAGGGAGCTCTGGGATATCCACCCTCTCAATTATGTTCCATATTCCTTGATAAGGGGATTATATCAAATAAGATGGACATGTTTGATACCACTGAGCCGCCCACCTATAAAGAGTCCTCGTCCAGTGAGGTGCACACCCTACATGCATCTTTTTATACACATGCAGCTTCCCAGTGCACTACTAATCCTCCATCTGGAAGGGGCCTTTTTCACCAGACGTTACTGCGCATTTTCATAAGGTGGTGTCTGTGGCCATTAGTGCTTTACCTCGCACTGCTAACCGCAAGCAAAAGGTTAAATCTTGCATTCCTGCCCAGGTGGCATCATGTAATTTGTCGGATATATCTGATCAGTTATCCAAGGATGAGGTTCTCTCTGAAACTTCAGAGTATAAACTTTCAGGGTTGTAGTCTGCTGCCTATAATCCTCCGCCTGTGGAGGATCCAGTTTTTAGATTTAGGACAGAACGTTTACGCTTTCTACTAAAGGAGGTTTTTACTACATTAGAGATTCCAAAGGCCGAGCTGCCAGACGAACCTCTGGGTCCTAAATTTGATGGCAATCATTATTAAAGACTAGTGGGACAGGATTATATTCCTCTCCCACGTTGTCTGCCTTTTAAGGATCCTGGTTCCGGGCTCTCTATGAGGATGGGTTTTCTTTTTCCCATCCCTACTTGGTTGGCGCTATTTTTACGCTTGTCACGCGTAATACTAGCCCGTGTGAGGATAGTTTGTCGTTCATAGAGCCGCCGGATATAAGGATGGAAACTCTGTTAAAGAGGATGTTTCAACCTATGGGATATTTGCTTTACTGTCGCCACAGTTGCTGGAGCGGCTACCTTTTGGTGAGTCTCCTTCACGAAAAATAAGAGGTGGAGGGTTCCCTTGACATTTTTCAGGAAAGAATTACAGCCTTCTGAATTCCTGGGCACTATAATAGATTCCATAGACACAAGAATATTTCAGAGAAATTGCAAGTTAACTTCAACATGTCTTGCCCTCCAGACCTCCTTAAAGGGACACTAAACCCATCATAAAAGTTACCTCCATTAGCCAGATCAATATAAATACGTACTTTTTGTAAATATCATTGCGCTTCATATGTTTACCCTTTCTTAGTAATCATCACCCGAAATTTAATAGAATTCCGAACCCACCGCCGGCAATAACTTCTAATTCTCCAATCCAAACTGATAACCCAAGTTATCAACATGGCGGATTACCGCCGCTATGCGCATGCGCGATTTTAGCAAACGTCACTGTAAGAAAACATACAAGCCGCTTATGGCTCAATGTGGAGTGAGTGAAAGGATATGCACATGCGCGGGTAGACAAAACGATTTGCGCATGCGAACAGTAACAACATCTCAAGTTAATGAGATGCAAAGTGAAAGGATATGCGCATGCACGGTTAGACAAATCGATTTGCGCATGCGAACAGTGACAACATCTCAAATTAATGAGATGCAATTATTGAAATTACTACTGTTACGTTTGTTGTATCGTGCGCCTCCCACATTTGAGGGTTGGCTGATATGATGCAATAGACGATTATTAAAATGAATATTTTTCATGTTTAGAAACTTCGTTTCAGACTACAAATAGGTATGTGAGGATATGTAAACATGTTACATATGATACTGATGGTAAGTTAGTGGGAAAAAAACTAAAGTTTTGGAATCCTTTAAGGCCATCTGTGGCTCAGTGTATGGAGGTGATTGGTCTCATGGTGTCCAGCATGGACATCGCTCTCTTTGCCAGGTTCCACCTCAGGCTGTTGCGACTGTGCATGCTGAGGCAGTGAAACAGAGATAATTTGGATCTGTCTCAACAGATTTCTCTGGACAATCGGTCGAGAGCATCGCTCTCTTGGTGGTTCTGTCCGGTTCGTCCTTTTTAAGACCATCCTCTGTGATGACAGACGCAAGTCTGTCAGGATGGGGAGCTGTTTGGGGCGCCAAGAAGGCACAGGGCTTGTGGACACAGGAGGAGAGCTCCCTCCCGTTCAACATTCTAGACCTTCGGGCAATATTCAATGCTCTGAAGGCTTGGCCTTTACTGGGTTCGTCCCAATTTATCTGATTCCAATCAGATAATATAACCTCGGTGGCTTACATCAACCATCAGGGGGGAACGAGAGGCTCCCTAGCAATGAGGGAAGTATCTCAGATTCTGGAGTGAGCAGAGACCCACAACTGTTCGCTGTCAGTGATCCACATTCCGGGTGTTGATATCTGGGAAGTGGATTTTCTCAACAGACAATCCTTTCATCCGGGGGAATGGTCTCTCCACCCCGAAGTGTTTTCGGAGATATGCAACAGGTGGGGAACGCCGGAGATAGATCTCATGGCGTCCCGTCTCAATACTAAGCTACCCAGATATGGGTTGAGGTCCAGGGATCCTCAAGCGGAGCTAATAGATGTATTAGCGGTGACTTGGAGATTCAATCTAATTTCTCTTTTCCTGCCATTACCGCTCCTTCCTTGAGTGGTGGCTCGAATCATACAGGAGCAGGCGTCAGTGATACTGAGTGCTCCATCATGGCTGTGAAGGATATGGTTCACAGATCTAGTGGGGATGTCATCATCTCCTCCTTGGAGGTTACCTTGTCACAGGGATCTGCTGGAACAAGGCCCCTTTCTTTATCAAAATCTAGATTCTCTGAGACTGACTGCGTGGAGATTAAACGCTTAGTCTTAGCCAAGAGAGAGTTTTCTGAAAGTGTTATTGATACTCTCATTCAAGCTCGTAAGCCGGTTACTCGTTGCATCTATCATAAGGTGTGGAGGACCTACTTATTCTGGTGTGAAGAGCGTGGTTTGTCCTGGCACAAAGTAAAGGTTGCCAGGATTCTTTCTTTTCTCCAGGATGGACTGGAGAAGGGCCTCTCAACTAGTTCCTTGAAGGGGCAGATTTCGACCCTGTCTGTTTTACTGCACTAGAGGCTCGCTGAGCTTCCGGGTGTACAGTCTTTTGTTAAGGTTCTAACTAGGATCAGGCCGGTGTTTAGATATAATGCTCCTCCTTGGAGTTTAAATCTTGTTCTTAAAGTTCTACAACGGGCTCCGTTTGAGCCTATGCATGAGGTTGACATTAAAGGGATACTAAAATATAATGTTTTTTCTTTCATGATTCAGATAGAGCATGCAATTTTAAGCAACTTTCTAATTTACTCCTATTATCACTTTTTTATCGTTCTCTTGCTATCTTGATTTGATAAAGCAGGATTATAAGCTTATGAGCTGGCCCATTTTTAGTTCAGCACCTGGGTAGCGCTTGCTGATTGGTCGCTAAATGTAGCAAACTAATCAGCAAACGCTACCCAGATACTGAACCAAAAATGGGCCACCTCCTAACCTTACATTACTGCTTTGTCAAAGAAAAATTGATAGTAGGAGTAAATTAGAAAGTTGCTTAAAATTACATGTTCTATCTGAATCATGAAAGAAAAAAATTGGGTTTAGTATCCCTTTAAGATGTTGTCTTGGAAGGTTCTTTTTCTACTAGCTATTATGCGCAGAGTCTCTGAGATTGCTGCTTTGCAATGCGACCCTCCTTTTCTGGTGTTCCATGCTGATAAGGCTGTTCTACGAACTAAGATAGGATTTCTTCCTCAGGTTGTGTCAAATCGCAACATCAATCAAGAAATTGTGGTTCCTTCCTTATGTACTAATCCTTCGTCATCGTAGGAACGTTTACTGTATAATCTGGATGTGGTTCGTGCCTTGAAGTTCTATATTCAGGCTACGAAGGAATTTAGACAAACTTCTTCTCTGTTTGTTATGTATTCTGGGATGCTTAGGGGTCAGAGGGCCTCTTCGACCTCCTTATCTTTTTGGTTGAGGAGTATCATCCACTTAGCACATGAGACAGCGGGACTTAAGCCTCCTCAGAGGATTACGTCTCATTCTACGAGAGCTTCCTCTTGGGCCTTCAAAAATTAGGCCTCTATGGATCAGATTTGTAAGGCGGCTACCTGGTCCTCCTTACATACTTTTTCCAAATTTTACAAGTTTGATGCAGCATGACAAAGCCTTGGGAAAAAGGTTTTGCAGGCTGTGGTGCCCTCAGATTAGGGGCCACCTCTCTTTTTTACCCTCCCGTTAGCATTCAGTGTCCTCTGGAGCTTGGGTATAATTTCCCACAAGTAAGGAATGCAGCTGTGGACTCTCCCTGTATTAAGAAGATAAACATAAATTATGCTTACCAGATAATTTCCTTTCCTTCTGTACAGGGAGAGTCCACAGCTCCCGCCCGTGTTCTCCGATGGGCGGCCCTAAATTTTAAATTATTCTTCTGGCACCTTTTTCACCCTGATATTTCTCCTACTGTTCCTTGTTCCCAGAATGACTGGGGGATGAGGGGAGTGGGGGAGGTATTTAAGCCTTTGGCTGGGGTGTCTTTGCCTCCTCCTGGTGGCCAGGTTCAGTATTTCCCACAAGTAAGGAATGCAGCTGTGGAATTATCTGGTAAGCATAATTTATGTTTTTATTGACAATTGTAAGAAAATCTAATAGAATAAGGCTGGGCTAAAGCAAAGGCTAGTAGATTCCTTTAGTTTTCTTTAGCAGACTCTATATTTTTGTGCTATCCATTGAACACATGGATTAAGCACTATTTGACTGGCTTTAAGTACAGTGGAGTGGTTGCAAGACTAGAATGGTGGATTAAAGGGACACTGAACCCAATTTTTTTCTTTTGTGATTCAGATAGAGCATGACATTTTAAGCAACTTTCTAATTTACTCCTATTATCAAATTGTCTTCATTCTCTTGGTATCTTTATTTGAAATGCAAGAATGTAAGTTTAGATGCCGGCCCATTTTTGGTGAACAACCTGGGTTGTCCTTGCTGATTGGTGGATAAATTCATCTACCAATAGAAAAAGTGCTGTCCAGAGTCTGAACCAAAAAAAAGTTCAGATGCCTTCTTTTTCAAATCAAGATAGCAAGAGAATGAAGAAAAATTGATAATAGGAGTAAATTAGAAAGTTCCTTAAAATTGCATGCTCTATATAAATTCACAAAAGAAAAAATTTGGGTTCAGTGTGTCCCTTTAACCTGTGGCTGTGTGGATTACAATTGCTGAAGTTGATGCTGTCCATGTATCATATGGGTAGCTTTTCAGATATCCAATCTGATATTTTTAAAATACGAGACTGGTGTTATCATTTGCTTTTTGATCATTCCAATGTTAAATAAAGTCATATCGGGAACCAAAAACCATGATCAACCAGACTGGAACCGACCCCGTAATGTTTTAGTAAGTAAGACAGGATCATGACATTTGCCCAAATGAAAACATTCTGAAATTTAAATGCCCAGGTTTGGTCCCACAATTAAAAGCAAACCTATAGCATTTCCAGCAATCCTAAGCAGCAATAATACAAGGTTACTTTAGTTAATAACAGTAGGTCATCACCTAGCGTCGGATTACATTGTAAAAATATACATTTCTTTCCTATGGCATGGAGAGTCCACAAATCATTCCAATTACTAGTGGGATATTCACTCCTGGCCAACAGGAGGTGGCAAAGAGCACCCCAGCAGAGCTGTTAAGTATCACTTCCCTTACCTATAACCCCCAGTCATTCTTTTGCCTCTGTCAAGGGAGGATGTGTGAAGATGGTGTCCTGAAGATATTTAATCCTTTAATGGGTACTTTTCCCTGCAATCAAGGATTATGGGCTATGCTGTGTCCATGTCAATCTCTTTAGTAAGAGTAATGGTGACTTTTAGCAGTTAGAAGACAGCGAGGTGGTCTTTTGCTTAACTTCTAACATTATTGCTATCCCTCTATAGAAAACCAGGGTTGGTTACTCTGCTTTTCTTTTCTCTCCAGGTCCCTGTCAGAGGTCGTCTGAGTCTGTCAGACCGGAGATATGGTGCCTGCCCTGCAGTTCAAGTTCTAGGGTCCCTGTCAGGATTAAGACTCTTCTAGCAGACCTAGGGCTGCTGAGAAAGCTGCAAGACTGGTAAGTCCATGGATTCCCTTTTCCCTTGATGGCTTGTTGTCTAAGTGAGGGGGGGCTTAATGGCCTTGGGTGGGGGACATTTTCTACCACTTTGCTATGATCCTCAGTGGGGGCAGGCACTGGTTAATATCCACCTTAAGGGCATTGGTTTTACTTAGAAGCTAGCTGCGGCAGTGACTCTTTTTTTAAAAGCTAGGCGCCTGCCGTAGCCTGTTAGGGGAGCATTTTCACACGCAAAATTTTGCTGCAAGCCTCTCCGCTCTCTGTCCATTATCAGGCTTTAGTTAGGCTTACCATATTTTTAGAGGTGAAATTGAGACCACCTGGCACGGTGCCAGTGGGGGTGTGGTCAATGGGCGTGGTCATTACCGGTCTCTTTAAAGTAGTAGCTTTTATTTGTGTAATGTTTGGTGGATACTCTACCCTTTCTCAGTCAAACAACAAGTGAATCACACAGTTTAAATAGACCATAACACCACCCCCTAGTGGAAAAGGCACCATTATGTTGTCACAGCAACCATACACAACCTGAGCAAATAAATCATTCATCTAAATCTCAGATCTAAATAATGCCAAACATCAAGCATAATTATCAGTTTCATAAAATAGTGAAAAGCGTATACATCACACAATTTAATATCTACCGTGTAATATGTGTTTTATGTGTGTAATTAAGGAACAGAAGTGGATACTGATAAGGCATAAATACAACTTAGAATTAAATAAGTCAAAAAGAAACACGTACTTGCTAAAGCTGTTTAAGAGGCTACGCTATACCATAATGCATGAAGATTACAGCCAAAATGCTATCCTGCATGAAGTAAAGCAAGATCCATGCCAAAAATCCTGCCTGCCTGCCCTTCCTGGTCATACCCACATGATTCCCCTAAAGGTGTATCACCGGTGATGTCACCAGGGGTCGGGGGTGTTAAATTCTTAGAAAAATAAACCAAGTACAGGTAGCCCTCAGTTTACGCTGGGGTTAGGTTCTAGAAAGAATGGTTGTAAATCGAAACCGTTGTAAATTGAAACCCAGTTTATAATGTAAGTCAATGGGAAGTGAGGGAGATAGGTTCCAGGCCCCTCTCAAAATTGTCATAAGTAACACCTAATACATTATTTTTAAAGCTTTGAAATGAAGACTTTAAATGCTAGACAGCATTATAAACCTAATAAAATAATCACACAACACAGAATATATAATTAAACTAAGTTAAATGAACAAAAACATTTGCTAAACAGCATTATAAACCTAATAAAATAATCACACAACACAGACTTCACTTGCATTTTTCTGCAAACAGTTCTTTCTATGCATTCCAATCTGGACTGAGTTATAGACCGGAAGATCTTGTTCCTTTGAAATCTGCTCGATAGCTCAGGTCTGTTTAAAATGATTAATTTCAGCTTGCTTGGCTTTGCTGCAACAAAAGCGGACAGCTCCACCTACTGGCTATTTTAATAAATGCACTGCTTCTCAATGCTTTTCAATAGCAGTCACATGACTGGAAAAAAAGGTTGTTATTCTGAAACAGTGTAAATTGAACCGTTGTAAAACGAGGGCCACCTGTAGTACTACAAAATTAAAAAACCCTATGCTGCTCACTCAGCCTGTATTACTAAATGTGAACTTTGAAGAACACGAACGTTAAGCTAAGCAGGGCTGTATGTAACAAAGTAGCAGCATCCAACTATGCTGGAGAGCCACAACCACTCACAGTCCAGTCATTTTAAATAATGTGTCCGGGTTTCTGGCGGTCTGAAACCCAGACACATGATTTGAAACCCGGAGGTGGCAACCCTGCTGGGACAGAATGAACAACCGGGTGGGACACTGGGACAGTGCCTCCATACAGGGTCAAAGTGGGACTTCTGGTAAGCCTGCCTTTAGAGGTCTTTATTATTGGACCAGATATGGAGCAGAGTGCAACAATCCCTCTCAGGGCTCTTGCTGCTGGATGTTACAGGCAGTTATGCCTCAGAGTGTGCGACATAGCTGTGTGGTGCAACAGGTATTGTCCTCGGCGGGAGAGGGTGTTTCAGGTATGATCCTGACTTATCATATCAGGGGCGGTTTTACTTAGTCCCTTAGCCTCCAGGCGCCTATCTATCCTGCGGGGTGATCAGTTAAATTTCTTTCCCGCCGCAACAGTTTTTGGCGGTTGTCACAGTGAGGAGTGCAGTGTATGAGCTGTGAACTCTCTAGCGCAGCGCCCGGAGGAAATTAGGAAGTTAGTTTTCCTTATTTAATTGTAGGGTCTTTGTAATGGAGTCTCTACATAAAGAGTATTTCCTTTATCTTTTTTTTTTATTCAGAGTCTAGCGCTGGTGAGCCTTTTAAGCCGGTTCTTGTGGCTTGCGTAGCTCTTACTACTAGCGTTGATATTTTCTAGCACACAGCGTTCCGGGTCTGACAGACAAGATTACTGCTTGCCACATTACTTTTCTTAAAGCAATTCTATATTTTTGTCCGGAATCGCTCATTTTCACTTTATTTAGTGCAATCACTATGCACACTTTTAAAACTGTTCCCATAGCCTGCAATGTAAGGGCACATTTGGGTATGTGTAAATAGTAATGTTTTTCTAGGCAGTGCCATTTTATGTTCTTGGCGTGCTTTGCCTGATACCTCTGCGAGGTTGCTTTCTACAAGAGTAGTTATGTGTCTTGTATTTCGCCTCTGGGTATTTTATTTATCATTCTTTGGGGAGTGTAAGTCTTTTAATCATAATAATGATGTGTGGTGAACTGAGTTTTTCATTTTTTACTTGTGCGGTGCTCACAACTATTCTGGTCTCTCAGTTTTTCACTGTTTTCCCTGGATGTCTATTGCCATCTAGTGGCTGTTTTTGATATTTCTCCTGCTTCATTAAAGGGACATTATACACTCATTTTTTCTTTGCATAAATGTTTTGTAGATGATCTAATTATATAGCCTATAAAGTTTTTTATTTTAAAAAAATGTATAGATTTACTTATTTTTAAATAACATTGCTCTGATTTTTAGGCTCCTAACCAAGCCCCAAAGTTTTAGGAGAATACCGAAAGATACCTACTCCAGCTTGCTCCTGTTTGTGTAAAGGTTCTTTTCATATGCAAAATAAGGGGGAGGGGGAAAGTATCTTATTTCCCACTTGCAGTGGGCTTTCCAGCTACCTTTTCAACAGAGCTAAACTGAGAGCTTCTAAGTATTTTTTTAAAACGTTTTATACTGGATTTTTATATCAGTATTTGTACATCTTATTCTTTATAGTAGTGTCTATTACATGCAGTTATATGAAAATTGGTGTATACTGTCCCTTTAAGTCTAGAGAAAGTAATTTTTCATGCAGAAGCTGCTGAACTGCGGGGCTTAGGTCTTCTAAGTACTAAAGTGTCCGTTTTATCCTTCAGGGCAGTGGATATTTTAAGATCAAGTATCCACTATATGTATTCTGCTATGTTGGTCCTATATTATTGCTCCTTTATAGTGTCTCTGCAGTCAGAGATGACTTTGGACATAAACTATCTTATAGGGCTAATTTAGTAACCCTGTCTGTATTTCTCCTTTTATATTGAGCAATTATGTTTGCTTATTTATCCTTGTCTACTGTGCATTTTACTTGTCATTCTACCGTAGATATGTGTTAAGCATTCTATCTGCTTTGCTTTTCATATATGCTGGGCATATTAGATATGGTTTTATTTTCTGGATAAATATAGAATTTCATGTTTATTCTATATTTCTCCTGTTAAGTGTGGTCAGTCCACGGGTCATCATTACTTCTGGGATATTATCTCCTCCCCTACAGGAAGTGCAAGAGGATTCACCCAGCAGAGCTGCTATATAGCTCCTCCCCTCTACGTCACCTCCAGTCATTCTCTTGCACCCAACGAATAGATAGGATGTGTGAGAGGACTGTGGTGATTTTAATTAGTTTATTACCTTCAATCAAAAGTTTGTTATTTTATAATAGCACCGGAGTGTGTTATTCATTCTCTGGTAGAATTTGAAGAAGAATCTACCTGAGTTTTTTCTATGATTTTAGCCGGAGTAGTTAAGATCATATTGCTGTTTCTCGGCCATCTGAGGAGAGGTAAACTTCAGATCAGGGGACAGCGGGCAGATTAATCTGCAAAGAGGTATGTAGCAGTTTATATATTTTCTGACATGGAATTGATGAGAAAATCCTGCCATACCGTTATAATGTAAACTCAGCCTTAAATACAGTAGATGTATCTGGTATCAGGCTGTCATGTATGTATATTTTACACTTCAGTATTCTGGGGAATGGTACTTCACTGGATTTATACTGTATGCATAGACTTAACCTAATTTGCAGGGACTTGCAATAGGTTTTTAAATAACAATTAATTTATTGAGGTTAAACGTTTTTTGCTGGCATGTAAAATCGTTTATTTCTCTGAGGTACTGGGTGAAAAAATGTTTTGGGCACTGTTTTTTCCACTTGGCAATAGTTTTGTTTAAATTTAAACAGTTTACTGATCTCTCTCACTGTTATGTGTGAGGGGGAGGGGCCATTTTTGGCGCTTTTACTACGCATCAAAAAACTCAGTCAGAGGTTCATTTTCTTCCTGCATGATCCGGTTCATCTCTACAGAACTCAGGGATCTTCAAAGCTTGTTTTGAGGGAGGTAATCATTCACAGCAGAGCTGTGAAGATTGTAGTTGACTGTGATAAAAAAAAAAAAAAAAAAACGTTTATTTGTGTATTTTTTCTGCTGTCAGGGTTAGTTATCCTTTGCTAATGGGAACAATCCTTTGCTAAAATTGTATATTTCTTACAAAGATTTGATGCTATAATTTATTTATTTCAACTGTCATAATTTTTTCTGTGCTTCTTATAGGCACAGTTCGTTTTCATATTATTGTAAATTACTTGAAAAAGCATTTCCAAGTTGCTAGTTAATTGCTAGTGTGTTAAACATGTCTGATTCAGAGGAAGATACATGTGCTATATGTGCTAATGCCAAAGTGGAGCCCAATAGAAATTTATGTACTAACTGTATTGATGCTACTTTAAATAAAAGTCAATCTGTACAAATTGAACATATTTCACCAGACAACGAGGGGAGAGTTATGCCGACTAACTCGCCTCACGTGTCAGTACCTGCATCTCCCGCTCGGGAGGTGCGTGATATTGTAGCGCCGAGTACATCTGGGCGGCCATTACAAATCACATTACAGGATATGGCTACTGTTATGACTGAAGTTTTGGCTAAATTACCAGAACTGAGAGGTAAGCGTGATCACTCTGGGGTGAGAACAGAGTGCGCTGATAATATTAGGGCCATGTCAGACACTGCGACACAGGTGGCAGAACATGAGGACGGAGAACTTCATTCTATGGGTGACGGTTCTGATCCAAACAGACTGGATTCAGATATTTCAAATTTTAAATTTAAGCTGGAAAACCTCCGTGTATTACTAGGGGAGGTATTAGCGGCTCTGAATGATTGTAACACAGTTGCAATACCAGAGAAAATGTGTAGGTTGGATAGATATTTTGCGGTACCGGCGAGTACTGATGTTTTTCCTATACCTAAGAGACTTACTGAAATTGTTACTAAGGAGTGGGATAGACCCGGTGTGCCGTTCTCACCCCCTCCGATATTTAGAAAAATGTTTCCAATAGACGCCACCACACAGGACTTATGGCAGACGGTCCCTAAGGTGGAGGGAGCAGTTTCTACTTTAGCTAAGCGTACCACTATCCCGGTGGAGGATAGCTGTGCTTTTTCAGATCCAATGGATAAAAAATTAGAGGGTTACCTTAAGAAAATGTTTGTTCAACAAGGTTTTATATTGCAACCTCTTGCATGTATTGCGCCTGTCACGGCTGCAGCAGCATTTTGGTTTGAGTCTCTGGAAGAGACACTTGAATCATCTACACTAGATGAGATTACACACAAACTTAAAGCCCTTAAGTTAGCTAACTCATTTATTTCAGATGCCGTAGTACATTTAACTAAACTTACGGCTAAGAATTCCGGATTCGCCATTCAGGCACGCAGAGCACTGTGGCTAAAATCCTGGTCAGCTGATGTTACTTCTAAATCTAAATTGCTTAATATACCTTTCAAAGGGCAGACCTTATTCGGGCCCGGGTTGAAAGAGATTATCGCTGACATTACAGGAGGTAAAGGCCATGCCCTGCCTCAGGACAAAGCCAAAGCTAAGGCTAGACAGTCTAATTTTCGTTCCTTTCGTAATTTCAAAGCAGGAGCAGCATCAACTTCCTCTGCACCAAAACAGGAAGGAGCTGTTGCTTGCTACAGACAAGGCTGGAAACCTAACCAGTCCTGGAACAAGGGCAAGCAGGCCAGGAAACCTGCTGCTGCCCCTAAGACAGCATGAATCGAGGGCCCCCGATCCGGGACCGGATCTAGTGGGGGGCAGACTTTCTCTCTTCGCCCAGGCTTGGGCAAGAGATGTTCAGGATCCCTGGGCGTTAGAGATCATATCTCAGGGATACCTTCTGGACTTCAAATCCTCTCCCCCAAGAGGGAGATTTCATCTGTCAAGGTTGTCAACAAACCAAACAAAGAAGGAAGCGTTTCTACACTGCGTACAAGATCTTTTATTAATGGGAGTGATCCATCCAGTTCCGCGGTCGGAACAAGGACAAGGGTTTTACTCAAATCTGTAGTTCCCAAGAAAGAGGGAACTTTCAGGCCAATCTTGGATTTAAAGATCCTAAACAAATTCCTAAGAGTTCCATCGTTCAAGATGGAAACTATTCGAACAATTTTGCCCATGATCCAAGAGGGTCAGTACATGACCACAGTGGATTTAAAGGATGCTTACCTTCACATACCGATTCACAGAAATCATTACCGGTATCTAAGGTTTGCCTTTCTAGACAGGCATTACCAGTTTGTAGCTCTTCCATTCGGATTGGCTACGGCTCCAAGAATCTTCACAAAGGTTCTGGGTACTCTTCTGGCGGTACTAAGACCGCAAGAAATTTCGGTAGCTCCGTACCTAGACGACATTCTGATACAAGCTTCAAGTTTTCAAACTGCCAAGTCTCATACAGAGTTAGTACTGGCATTTCTAAGGTCGCATGGATGGAAGGTGAACGAAAAGAAGAGTTCTCTCTTTCCACTCACAAGAGTTCCCTTCTTGGGGACTCTGATAGATTCTGTAGAAATTAAGATTTACCTGACAGAAGACAGGTTAACAAAGCTTCAAAATGCATGCCGTGTCCTTCATTCCATTCAACACCCATTCAACACCCGTCAGTAGCTCAATGCATGGAGGTGATCGGATTAATGGTAGCGGCAATGGACATAGTCCCCTTTGCACGCCTACATCTCAGACCGCTGCAATTGTGCATGCTAAGTCAGTGGAATGGGGATTACTCAGATTTGTCCCCCACTCTGAATCTGAATCAAGAGACCAGAAATTCTCTTCTATGGTGGCTTTATCGGCCACATCTGTCCAGGGGGATGCCATTCAGCAGGCCAAACTGGACAATTGTAACAACAGACGCCAGCCTACTAGGTTGGGGCGCTGTCTGGAATTCTCTGAAGGCTCAGGGACTATGGAATCAGGAGGAGAGTCTCCTTCCAATAAACATTCTGGAATTGAGAGCAGTTCTCAATGCCCTTCTGGCTTGGCCCCAGTTAACAACTCGGGGGTTCATCAGGTTTCAGTCGGACAACATCACGACTGTAGCTTACATCAACCATCAGGGAGGGACAAGAAGCTCCCTAGCAATGATGGAAGTATCAAAGATAATTCGCTGGGCAGAGTCTCACTCTTGCCACCTGTCTGCAATCCACATCCCGGGAGTGGAGAACTGGGAAGCGGATTTCTTAAGTCGTCAGACTTTTCATCCGGGGGAGTGGGAACTTCATCCGGAGGTCTTTGCCCAAATACTTCGACGTTGGGGCAAACCAGAGATAGATCTCATGGCGTCTCGTCAGAACGCCAAGCTTCCTCGCTACGGGTCCAGATCCAGGGATCCGGGAGCGGTTCTGATAGATGCTCTGACAGCACCTTGGACCTTCAAGATGGCTTATGTGTTTCCACCCTTCCCGATGCTTCCTCGATTGATTGCCAGAATCAAACAGGAGAGAGCATCAGTGATTCTAATAGCACCTGCATGGCCACGCAGGACTTGGTATGCAGATCTAGTGGACATGTCATCCTGTCCGCCTTGGTCTCTACCTCTGAAACAGGACCTTCTGATCCAGGGTCCATTCAAACATCAAAATCTAACTTCTCTGAAGCTGACTGCTTGGAGATTGAACGCTTGATTTTATCAAAACGTGGGTTTTCTGAGCCAGTTATTGATACCTTAATACAGGCTAGGAAGCCTGTTACCAGAAGGATTTACCATAAAATATGGCATAAATACTTATATTGGTGCGAATCCAAGAGTTACTCATGGAGTAAGGTTAGGATTCCAAGGATATTGTCTTTTCTACAAGAAGGTTTAGAAAAGGGTTTATCCGCTAGTTCCTTAAAGGGACAGATTTCAGCTCTGTCCATTCTTTTACACAAACGTCTGTCAGAAGTTCCGGATGTTCAAGCTTTTTGTCAGGCTTTAGCTAGGATCAAGCCTGTGTTTAAAACTGTTGCTCCGCCATGGAGTTTGAACTTAGTTCTTAATGTTTTACAGGGTGTTCCGTTTGAACCCCTTCATTCCATTGATATCAAGTTGTTATCTTGGAAAGTTCTGTTTTTAATGGCTATTTCCTCGGCTCGAAGAGTCTCTGAGTTATCTGCCTTACATTGTGATTCTCCTTATCTGATTTTTCATTCAGACAAGGTAGTTCTGCGTACTAAACCTGGGTTCCTACCTAAGGTGGTCACTAACAGGAATATCAATCAAGAGATTGTTGTTCCATCTTTGTGTCCTAATCGTTCCTCGAAGAAGGAACGTCTGCTACACAATCTAGATGTAGTCCGTGCCCTGAAATTTTATCTACAGGCAACTAAGGATTTTCGTCAAACGTCTTCCCTGTTTGTCGTTTATTCTGGCCAGAGGAGAGGTCAAAAAGCTTCGGCTACCTCTCTCTCTTTTTGGCTTCGTAGCATAATACGATTAGCCTATGAGACTGCTGGACAGCAGCCTCCTGAAAGAATTACAGCTCATTCTACTAGAGCTGTGGCTTCCACTTGGGCCTTTAAGAATGAGGCTTCTGTTGAACAGATTTGCAAGGCTGCAACTTGGTCTTCTCTTCATACTTTTTCCAAATTTTACAAATTTGACACTTTTGCTTCTTCGGAGGCTGTTTTTGGGAGAAAGGTTCTTCAGGCAGTGGTTCCCTCCGTAGAAAGAGCCTGCCTGTCCCTCCCGTCATCCGTGTACTTTTGCTTTGGTATTGGTATCCCAGAAGTAATGATGACCCGTGGACTGACCACACTTAACAGGAGAAAACAAAATTTATGCTTACCTGATAAATTCATTTCTCCTGTAGTGTGGTCAGTCCACGGCCCGCCCTGTTTTTTATGGCAGGCTAAAAAAATTTTTGGATTATACTCCAGTCACCACTACACCCTTGGGCTTCTCCTTTCTCGTTGGTCCTTTGGTCGAATGACTGGAGGTGACGTAGAGGGGAGGAGCTATATAGCAGCTCTGCTGGGTGAATCCTCTTGCACTTCCTGTAGGGGAGGAGATAATATCCCAGAAGTAATGATGACCCGTGGACTGACCACACTACAGGAGAAATGAATTTATCAGGTAAGCATAAATTTTGTTATTGTTATAGAATTATGTCTGCTTATATCTCCTTAACTACTGTGCATTTTAATGGTATTTTTACAGTAGAAGTTGATATGTTCTAAGCGTTATGTCTGCTTATCTGGTCACATATGCTCTCCATATTACATATGTTTTGGTGAACCTTTAATGGGTTCTTTTCCCTGCAAGCAAGGATTGAGGTCTAGCTGTGTCCTTGTCTATATCTTTTGTAAGAGTAGTGGTGGCTTTTAGCAGTTAGAAGACGGCGAGGTTGTCTTTGCTTTACTTCTAACATTATTGTTGCTACCCCTGTTATAGAAAGCCAGAGTTAGTTACTCTTTTCTTTCTTTTTCTACAAGTCCCTGATAGAGAGTAAGTGTTCTGTCACACCTTACTAGCTGTCTTTCTGCCTGACAGCTGGATCTTTAGGTAAGTGCTTTTGTCTTCTAGGTTCTAAAGGCTGGCACTTTAAGGAGTTTATCTCTCCACTGGATCACATAGGGGACATATTTTATCCTTTATTAAGGGTATATCTAAGGGCAGCTTGCAGGCACTATGTACTGTATGTGTGAGAGGCTAAGGGGTTAATTGTAAATCTTTTCCCTTTATGAGAGATAGGATCTCTTCTGGGAATGGCTGAAGGGGTATTATTGGAGGGGTTTTTTTTAGCAATATTGACAGTGTCTGGATATCTGCTAGAAATCGTCAAATAAGGCTGTTATGGTGTAAAACTTTTCAAGAGGAACAGGGTCACTTTTAGTTTTTATCAGCTAGAAGTCGCGTGCCTTTCTATCTATCTATTGGGTTCTTGTAAAGCGCGGCTATTCACCCGTAAGGGTCTCAAGGCCCTTTAGCCTGTGGCACAGTTTCTTTTACTGCTCCTCATGTGACTACCCGCTCTTCTGTTTGCAAAGCAGAGCGGCATCTATTTCAGTGAGTCTTCTTCTCTGGTGGCTGTGGGTGGATGACATCACCTTGTAGACCTGCTAGAGAGTCCTTCTCCTTTTTCTAGTTGCAGCTTCTGGACCGGTTACGGTAGGACACCTCAGGCAGACTGAGGTTTAGAGGTGCAATTTTTTAGTTTATAAAAAATGTTTTATACTTATCGTTATATCGCTCTGAAGGATTTCTCTCCTTCTTAAAGTGACATACGGTTGCTTTTATCGGTTTATGTTTTTTCCTTATTATTATTGGGGACTATTTCAGCTATGGACTAAGAACAGGAGTCTGTTACTTTGGATAAATGCTTATTATGTTTAGAGGCCCAAATTGTTTTACCTATGCAATTTTGTTCCTCATGTTTAGCTAAGACTCTAAAATTTAAAGATAAATTACTCCCTTCTTAGCCTATTGTTTCTCAGGATAATGATGTTCAGGATATGCCACAGCTTTCTCCTCAAACATCCCAAGCCTTAATGGTTTCACATACAGTGCCCTGCGGTTCCTCTCAGCCTCGTGTGGTGTTTTTTTACTAGGAGATTATGCTGCACAGATAACGTCTGCAGTATCTGCAGCTTTATCTGATTTCCCTGTTGCGGGTAAGCATAAGAGGAAATCAATTAATATTTCTGCTAGTAAGGTGTCTGATCCATCTACTTTGCGCTGGTCAACCTTTCCTATATGCCTGATGAGGAGGTTAACTCAGTAGCTTCTGAGGGTGAGATCTCAGATTCTGACATAGTAAGGGAAAATTCTGCTGAATCTGAAGAAGTTAAAGGGACAGTCTACACCCGTAATAACCGTCGCTTATCCTTTCTATCTAGTGCTGATAGTTCTAACTCACCCCACTTCAGTCACAATAGTGATTCACCAACGGAGATATTGATATACTAAACTCACTTGATCTCCGTTAGAAATGGCAGCCACGCTCCTCCTACTATTACCTCATCAAGCCTCTCTGTTGAAACCGTCCAATACAAACTAGATCCCAGATGGAAAAACATGATCGCGCTTTCGTCTATTCGCGCATGCGCACTCATGTCGGAACTTAAAAACCGGAACGAAAAATTCATGTAAATTTGCACACGTATATTCATGTAAATTTGCACACGTATATTTATTTAGACAGTCGGAACTAAAAATCAATATGGGGATTCTTAAACGTGCAGGACAGACGGGCTGTTGAATACACGTCACTTCTGTATATTCACGCATGCGTATTTACACGCGTATGACGTAGGTGACTGACCTGCACGAGTATGCTTTCGATAGAGAAGGGGAGAAAAAAAAGGAGAAGTGAATGGGCGGAGTTTGGCAGCCATTTATAACGATTGGTAAGAAACTTTATTTTGTAGATGTCGGTTTGGAAATCAACATATGAAGCGTAGAGCGGGTGAGCTACAACTATCAGCAGTAAATAAAAATGATAAGCGAAGGTTAAAACGGGTGTAGACTGTCCCTTTAATTTCAGATTTAAACTTGAACACCTCCAGTTACTTCTAAAGGAGGTTCTGGCTACTTCGGACAACTCTTAGCCTTCTGTCGTTGTCAACCCTAAAAAATCATCTAAACTTAATAGAGTTTATAATTCTCTTTCATCTGTAGGTGTTTTTCCTGTTTCAGACAAAATGTCTGAAATTATAGCTCAGGAATAGGATTAGCCAGGGATTCCTTTTTCCCCTTCCCCCTTTTTTTTTTTTTAATGTTTCCTGTTGCTTTCTCCATTCGTGACTTGTGGCGCATGGTGCCTAAGGTAGAAGGAGTTATTTCTACTCTAGCTAAAAGAACTACTATTCCTATTAAGGATAGTTGTTCTTTCAAGGATCCCATGGATAAGAAGCTTGAGGCTTATTTAAAAAAGATGTACATTCATCAGGGATTACAATGGCAACCTGCTGCAAGTATTGCTACAGTTGCGGGAGCAGCATCATATTTGTGCGATGCCTTATCTGAAGCTGACTGCTTGGAGCTTGAACGCCTAGTTTTGGCCAGGCATGGCTTCTCTGAGATGGTTATTGATACCATGCTTTAGGCACGTAAGTCTGTTACCCACTAGATTTATCATGAGGTATGGCGTAAATACCTCTATTGGTGTGAATCGAAGGGTTTCCCTTGGAGCAGGGTAAGGGTACCCAGAATTTTGTCTTTTCTTCAGGAGGACCTGGAGAAGGGTTTGTCAGTCAGTACTCTGAAGGGTCAGATTTCTGCACTGTCTATTCTTTTGCACAAACGTCTGGCAGATTTACCAGATGTTCAAGCTTTTATTCAGGCTCTGGTTAGAATCAGGCCTGTGTTTAAACCTGTTGCTCCTCCTTGGAGCCTTAACCTTGTTCTTAAAGTTTTGCAGCAAGCTCCGTTTGAGCCATTGCATTCTGTTTAATATTAAATTTCAATTTTGGAAGGTTTTGTTTCTTATTGCTATTTCTTCTACTCACAGAGTTTCTAAACTTTCGACTCTGCAGTGGGATTCCCCTTACCTTATTTTTCATGCGGATAAGGCGATCCTCTGAACTAAGCTGGGGTTTCTCCCTAAGGTAGTGTCAGATCGCAATATTAATCAGGAAATTGTTATTCCTTCTTTTTGTCCCAATCCTTCTTCCCAGAAGGAACATCTTTTGCATAAGCTTGGATGTTGTGCGTGCTTTAAAATTTTACCTTCAAGCAACTGAAGATTTTCAGCAGATTTCTGCCCTGTTCGTTGTTTTCTCTGGTAAGCGTAGGGGTCAGAAGGCCACTTCTACTTCTTTCTCTCTGGTTGAGAAGTGTTATCCGGTTAGCTTATGAGACAGCTGGACAACAACCTCCTGAGAGAATTACGGCTCATTCCACTAGAGCTGTTTCTTCTTCCTGGGCATTCAAAAATGAAACTTTGGTGGAGCTAATTTGCAAGGCGTCCACATGGTCCTCTATTCATTCCTTTTCCAAATTTTTAAAATTTGATACTTTTGCCTTGGCTGGGGTTTCTTTTGGGAGTAAAGTTCTTCAAGCGGTGGTGCCTTCGGTTTAGGTCCGCCTATCTTGTTCTCACTCCCTTTCATTCTGTGTCCTCTAGCTTGGGTATTGGTTCCCACTAGTAATTGGAATGATGTGTGGACTCTCCATGCCATAGGAAAGAAAACAAAATTTATGCTTACCTGATAAATGTATTTTTTTCCAGGCATGGAGAGTCCACGACCCGCCCTTATTTTCATTTTGGCAGTAGTTTTTTGTAAAAACCTCAGGCTCCTCTATACCTTTGGGTTATCTTCTTTTTCCATTTCCCTTCGGCCGAATGACTGGGGGTTATGGGTAAGGGAAGTGATACTTAACAGCTTTTCTGGGTGCTCTTTGCCTCCTCCTGCTGGCCAGGAGTGAATATTCCACTAGTAATTGGAATGATTCGTGGACTCCTGGAAAGAGAGAAATTTACCTGGTAAGCATAAATTTTGTTTTCTGTTTGTTTTAACCACATTTTATTAATTTGCTGTAAAACAAAGTAAAAAAAAGATAAAAAATATTGTACTTCTGGAGCAACAAACCCATTCAAGAATCACTGGTGAGTGAAAATGTACATATTATTTATTTAGTAAAGGAGGCATGTTGTACATAATGACCCAGGTTGGATCTATGAAGAGTCAAGACTTCAACACAAACTTGGTTAACAAAATAGCACCTGAATATTATCTAGTGGAACACTGCGTCTCCCAACAGCACAACAAAATATTAGTGCTAACATTTCTCTTTAAAATGTACTTCATGCTATTCAATATTTTAGTGTACATACATTAGAATACCTTTGTCTTTGGAAGGAGATATGGAACATACTACATTTCTTGAATTAAGTGTCATATGTGCAAATTATAGGAACCAAGAGGAAACCTCTTGGAATTGGTACTTTATGGGCATAGCCTATGTTACCATTATTGTATGTCCTTATTTATATGCCATATCTTATGTATACTCCCTGTGTCCCTTGTTTCATTTTTGTTGGGGCCATGTTGGTTTCTCTCCCATCATGGTTGTCTATGAACTGAAGCCAGCAGGAAGGAGATAATATATACAGGGAAAGAGAAGGAACCCTTAAGACTTCTGGAAACTACATTTAAGTGACTAGTAGCCATATCATAAATACATACATTTAGTTTTTGTTACTGAAAACACAACATTTCTTTGGATATTCAGCAAATGCCATTATTTTTTTTTATCTTGCTTTATATTAGAGCCTCATCTTTGATTGATATGTTATTTTATAAAAAAAAATGTGACCATTTAGGAGATTTTGTAGCCACCTAATTGTCTTTGAAATATTTAAACAATTTCAATGTATATATTTTTTATTTTTTTTCAAACAGGTATATTAAGAAGCATTGTTAAGAATGCTGGCAGCAGCGATGACTCAACGCTCCTCGAAATCCAGTCTGATATCCTGTTTATATTGTCCACTATTTGCGAAA
Source organism: Bombina bombina (assembly GCF_027579735.1). Classification (NCBI taxonomy): domain Eukaryota; kingdom Metazoa; phylum Chordata; class Amphibia; order Anura; family Bombinatoridae; genus Bombina; species Bombina bombina. The sequence goes on from NC_069503.1 coordinate 269,838,531, forward strand.
ATGACCTTCATAAAAAGGTTTGTATTTAGTGTTTAAAAAAAAAGTTGATAATTTTCTTTAGCTAAATCTGATCTAAAAATGGACAAAGTAACACAATAGGCTAAATAAAAATATTACTCCCCTCTGAAATGTAGAACCATTATCGTCCAACAGTTTCTCTCAAAGCTGTTCCACGAATGTGTATTTGAAAGGAGGTGCTGGTTCACAGAGGGCCAAAAGACTCGCTGAAGTGTGGTATCACGCAGTATCCCCAAATGTTTATTTTTCTTCAATCATTATAGGAATATTTCAGAATACTGTATTATATCCACACATCATAAACATCTAAAGAAAGATACTCACAGGATAAAGTTGAATATTTAGCCGCTTTAGTGAAAACTAAAATGCAGCTTCTTCTTGCAAACATAAAAAGCGGCTTTTATTTCGCTTTGAGAATGTTTAGTGTTTTGTCAAAAAAAATTAGGGTTATGTTATATCACTTTGGATTTTATTGTAAATATGAAAATGTATTTACAACTGAGTACATAATTCATCCTTGCTTTTCCACAATTTGCAGGAATTATTTGGAACAGAAGGGGTAGATATGCTAATTAATTTACTAAAGATGGATCCAGCTAAGTTTTACAGTGGGTTAGGACACAACAAACTTCTTTTTTGTGCATTGGATAGTGTTTGGTAAGTGTTGTTTAAGCTTAACATTGCTTACTTTGTGTCTTGCTACAGTTTGCTGTCTATTGTTTTTTTTTTTATATATATATACATTTAGGGCTTGCAAACACCAATATATAGGTTGAAACATGTTACATTGTGTTTGTTTTTCTTTGCTTTTTCTTTTCGTTTATTCTAGTGTCCTAATTTAGCACACCCACCTGATGCCAAGTATTTTAGCTGTTGGAATATGAGGGGTGCCGAGATGTCAGGGTTTTGGCATGCCTTTATAGGATTATTTACAGAATTTATTATTAACCTCCTAGGAGAGATTTTTGCATAAAGGATTTGTCCTGATGATTAATGACTATAGAACTTTTTTACCCCTTTTCAGACATTTGTTGGAAAATTATCCCATTAAGTGCATCTAAAACCTCATATTTGTTTTTTCAAAGGTTACAATTTTCCACAGTTTTTTTCCGGCAAAAAAAACTAATTATGCTTGGAAATTATACAATAATAATACAGTGTGATAATCTGTTAGAAGTTGTTGTTTTTGTTGTATTTTTTTTTTTTTTTTTTTATTTTTTTTTTTAGAAACCCTGAATAAATTACCTTAGCACATTTATAATAAAAAAAAAACCGTAGTTTATCTGTTACCCTCCATTAGAAAATCAGTGCTTCATTCAGGTTTGTGGAGTCTTAATATTCAAGACCATGCCAATCCATCAGAAAACCCAGCTTTTTTGCATAGTGAACCCCCACAAAAGCTGAAAACATTTGTCAAGTTTAGCACAATTTTTGGTTTTATGTTAATTTATAAGTTTGACCACTTGAAAACACATTTTGTCATGTTTCAGATAGTATGTCATGACTTTTCATAGTTTTTTTTTTCAGTTTAAATTTTGATATCCTCAGTTTGTGTCAATAAACAAGGTAATTTCCTTATTTAATAAAAAAGTAAGGAATTTATACACAACTAAACTGTGATCAGCATACCCAGCACTACGGAATTTTGCGGCGCTATACAAATAAATGATAATAATAATACTAAATATTTGGACATTTGCAAATGCTAATTACACAAGTGCGCAAATTATATTAAATTGTTAATTGCACCCATGTAGTGAACCAATGTTATTAGTTGGGTTACTTTCACATTTGTCACTTATATTTTGGTTTCCTGTAGATGCGCAAATCTCCTCATAAAAAAAAGAGTGCACAAAAATGCATGTTTCTTAGTTAAAGGGACACTCAAGTCAAAATTAAACTTTCATTGACATGGTATATAGTGGGGCATTTATCTCCTTTTTATTGTATTATTTTTGCGATAGACCTATTACAAGGATCAAACTTACTATATATAAAGAGCTAAGGTATGTTACACTGACGTAGAATGTCGTGGACTATATGTTGTAAGGTGGGGATTATTGCATCTTACATGTAGCGTCTATACCAAATAATGCATCTTACCTTGCAGTGGGGTATAGGGGCCATACCCATATGGTAAGGCTATTTGATATAAAATTGAAAGGACCCTACTAGCAGACTGGGTTAGTTACTCTATATAATTGTGTATACATACGTAGAAATTGTTTGGCATTGTTTCACTGCATAATTGGTTATAATATAAATACCCACAATGCACTTTGTCATATATAATATGCTATGAGTTTTTTTATTTTTCTTCTTCTCATCATATGCTCGCAAGGCTTGACGAGGTCCTGTTTAGATATATTTTAATACTACTCAGATATATATTCTACCTCAGTGGAGGGTCAGCATTTAAAATGATGGTCATGCAGATTTGAGAAAGGTCTGTGTACTTTTTACACCTGATTAATGTCTCCTTATTGCATGACTTTAATATATATGGTTTAACAATAGCCACGTGTATATGCCATACAAAGCTCTTTCCCTTTAACGTTTAGCTGATCTGGAAACTGCTTATTTTACGTTAGTGACTCCTTATATCAGCTATCTTACATATAGTGGCACTAACATACAGGTATACCCCGCTCATACAGCGGGTTAGGGACCAGAGCCCCGCTGTAAAGTGAAAACCACCTTAAAGTGAAACAAGGCAGTTTTAGCTTTCTTTTCACTTGCCAGTGTGTTTAAAGACTTGAAAACATGTTTAAACTAACATATATTAGGGGTGCAATAGTGCTACGTTTAGTTTAACAGTAGCACAGCACAGTATTTAATTAGTATTCAATAAATACTGTACCTGTAAAATAGTGACAATGTAGTAAAATTTGCCAGACTATAGCACTGAGACAAAGATTGCACTGTAATGCTGTAAACAGAGTGAACTGCGCATAACAAAATGGTGCCAGTCACTTTTCTCGCAATCTCACGATGATTACATCAAGTGAGGTATACCTGTATTGGTAACCGTCAATATTTTTACAGTTACTCCAGTCAGTTATAAGTTTAGGGTCAAACTGTTCCCACACAATAAACCCGTTAACCACATATTAACCTATGTAGGTCATCCCTATTTAATATTATGCCTTGTACTCACGTCGCTTAAGTTATTTCTCTTTATGCTCCTACCCCCTATTCACCAATATACTTTGGCATTTCATGTATGCTCAAAGTATTATTTCGCAGTTTCTCTCACAATAACCGCAATTCCAATTATATTTTTTAATTTATATGCGTTATTGTTACAACATTTACATATAGGCTCTAAATCTCTAAGGTTCCTACTGTTGGCATACACCTGTGTCTATTTATTTGTGATGGAACAGATATAATTATATACTTTTACTAATAAGATTGATTCAACCTTTTCTTTCTTTTTAAATGTAGGTGACATTTACGATACTGTTTATTTGATATGTTAAGTCTCAAATATAGTATATTATATTAGCAAATAAATTCAAATCAATACTAAACAGAGTAAAAAGTTAATATTACTGGTATTTTTTATTTTGTGTTCTGAAAATTCTTCGGAAGCAGTTTTTGGTAGAAGTTCTTCAGGCAGCTGTTTCAGTTTGATTCTTCTGCTTATGATTTAAGTTTTTCATTTTATTTATGAGAATAAACTTATATTTGGGTTATGGATTAATTTTTTTTCAGCGAAATGGCTGTTTTTATTTTATGCCTCCCTCTCTAGTGACTCTTGCGTGGAGTTCCACTTCTTGGGTATTGCTATCCCATACGTCACTAGCTCATGGACTTTTGCTAATTACATGAAAGAAAACATAATTTATGTAAGAACTTACCTGATAAATTCATTTCTTTCATATTGGCAAGAGTCCATGAGGCCCATCCCTTTTTTATGGTGGTTATGATTTTTTGTATAAAGCACAATTTTTTCCAAATTCCTTTGTTGATGATTTTTACTCCTTTCTTTATCACCCCAATACTTGGCTATTCGTTAAACTAAATTGTGGGTGTGGTGAGGGGTTTATTTATAGCATTTTGGGGTTTGGGAAACTTTGCCCCTCCTGGTAGGATTGTATATCCCATAAGTCACTAGCTCATGGACTCTTGCCAATATGAAAGAAATGAATTTATCAGGTAAGTTCTTACATAAATTATGTTTTTTTATCATGTTTTCATCTACTTGATAGCAAAGGGATCTAATGCACTTATATATATATATATATATATATATATATATGTGTTTATATTTGTATATATGTCTGTTAATACATATATACACATAAAAATACATTAATATATATTTATACATATATAGACATATCTATATACATACAAATGCATCTTTAGCAATGTATATGTATCTGTGGCGTTTTTAGGTTTTGTGCTGCTCTAGGCATTCAAAATTCTGCTGTCCCTTACAACCCCCCCTCCCTACACACACACACACACGTTAGGCCTTTGGCAATATTATTTTTTGTTCAGGGTGTAATGTCCCTTTTCTTTCCTAAGATATGGAGAGTCCACAACGTCGTTCAATTACTAGTGGGAATATCACTCCTGGCCAGCAGGAGGAGGCAAAGAGCACCACAGCAAAGCTGTTAAGTGTCACTCCCCTACCCATAATCCCCAGTCATTCTCTTTGCCTTTGTCAATGGAGTAGGTGAAGTTTGGTGTCTGAAGAAATTAATTCCTTTTTCAGATACTTTTCCTTGCAAGCAAGGATTTGGGTTTAGCTGAGTCCACTTCAATCTCTTCAGTAGAGTAGTGGTTGCTTTTAAGCAGTTAGGAAGTTGTGAGGTAGTCCTTGCTTTGTTTCCTAACACACTGCTGCCCATGGTACAGAAATCCAGAGTTGGTTACTCTGTTCTTTCTTTTTCTACAAGTCTCTGCAAGGAGTATGTGTCCTTTCACGCCTTGTGAGTTGTCTTCCTGCTGGACAGCTAGACTGCAGGTAAGTGCTTTTCTTCATAAACGGGGAGAGTCCACAGCTGCATTCATTACTTTTTGGGAAATACAGAAGGAGGAGGCAAAGACACCCCAGCCAAAGGCTTAAATACCTCCCCCACTTCCCTCATACCCCAGTCATTCTTTGCCTCTCGTCACAGGAGGTTGGCAGAGAAATGTCAAAAGTTTCGGTAGTCTCTTATGGAGAGTAGTACTTTTTGGAATTGGACTGGAGTTTTAAGTGGTCCTGTCAGCCTCTAAGTGAGAGCATGGATGAAAGTTAGAGTCTGGATATGCAGGGAGAGTCTTTCTGCAAAACCATCCCGACTCATATTAACAGCTCCATAAAGGGACAGTGAACCCAAATTTGTTCTTTCGTGATTCAGATAGAGCATGCAATTTTAAGCAACTTTCCAATTTACTCCTGTTATCAATTTTTCTTTGTTCTCTTGATATCTTTATTTGAAAAAGAAGGCATCTAAGCTTTTTTTTTTGGCTCAGACCTCTAAACAGCACCCAGGTTGTTCACCTTGCATTTCCAATAAAGATACCAAGAGAATGAAGAAAATTTGATAATAGGAGTAAATTTGAAATTTGCTTAAAATCACATGCTCTATCTGAATCACGAAAGAAAAAATTTGGGTTCAGTGTCCCTTAAGCAATCAGCGTTGACGAGTTTCGCTGCATGCTTTCTTCTCTCAAGTCCATGTCAGAAGTGACGCTACTATATGTCACACTTGAAGGGCCGTTTTCCCGTTCCATGGCGTTGATTCCGTTAAGATCGTTTCATTTTACTTTCAATATGGAAATGCAATGTATGAAGAAGAAGTCAGGGTCCCAGTGGGACTCCTTTTATCTTATGAAATCAAGGGTTAATATCTCCTGTGGGGTTATTGAACAAGGGGGACTTTAATCATGTTTGTTATGTGATTTGGTCTGCTAATGTGTAGTGATACTTGGGCTTGTGGCTTTTTCAGAACATAGGCCTTTATTGAAGGCTGCGCTGTCTTTACGGACTGGCGCGCTTTTTCTTGGACTGCACGGTGCACCTTGTGACTAGGCGTGGTCTTGCTCCTGTCCTCCATTTCCATATTCCTGATTGTGTGGCGACGGAGAGATTCTGTTTCGCTTGAGTCTGGGTCATAGGATGTGGTGAGTGCCCCAGCCATTGGGGTGTAAAAGGTGCCGTTTATTTTTTGTCCATATTTCTAATTTCCAAGTTATAGAGGATTCTGATTTTTTTGGAGACAGATGTCTCTGATTCAGATTCTACTTCTTGCGAAGAATATAAAAGGGCCCGGGTGATCCATGACCATCAGTTATGTTCCGAATGCCGCTTTTTAGAGCTCTGCTATCCTGAATCGGGGATCTTAGAGTCCGCTGAGCCATCCGCCCCTGGGGATTCCGTTTCCCGCGAGGCGCCCCCCCCAGAGCCTTCCTTTGCTACACAAGCAGGTGTCCCGCATGCCCTTTACCCTTCTCTGGAAGGCGGTTTGTTTCCTCCAGAGGTTACAGCATGGTTCCGCATGGCCATATCGATGGCGTTGGCGCATTTACATTTTCCATATTGTCCGTGTTCTGGTAACCAGGGCTCGTCAGGCGTGGGATCGTCTGGTTCCGATCAGCCCTCTGGGGAAGTGATTTCCTCTGAAGCTTCAGGGGTTCAACCCTCGGGGCCAGGGTCGTTAGTTGCCCCAGCAGAGGTAAGTCTTGCTTTTTGTTATAGACTGGCGAGCCTTCGTGTTCTGTTGACGCATGTATTGCCAGTGCTAGAGGATCCCAGGCCTAATGGGTTGGTGGATCCTCGGTCTTCCATTCCAGACGGCAAGCAGGGTTAGACGACGGAGGATGAATCAATCTTCTTTTCGTATATTTCTTTTAAGTATCTTCTTCCAGTTCTGAGCTTTGGAAGAATTGAATCTCTGACTGGCTTGTCCTGTCAGTGTGTCCTTTCTTCTGGGCGTTAACCTGCGGTTTTTGCCCTCTTTTATTTTGATCCGGTTAGGATGTATTTTTATTTATATTTGAAAGCTCATGTTATAAGTTTTTCCTTTGTAAATATTTCTTTCATGTAATTAGCAAGAGTCCATGAGCTAGTGACGTATGGGATATACATTCCTACCAGGAGGGGCAAAGTTTCCCAAACCTCAAAATGCCTATAAATACACCCCTCACCACACCCACAAATCAGTTTTACAAACTTTGCCTCCCATGGGGGTGGTGAAGTAAGTTTGTGCTAGATTCTACGTTGATATGCGCTTCGCAGCAGGCTGGAGCCCGGTTTTCCTCTGAGTGCAGTGAATGTCAGAGGGATGTGAAGAGAGTATTGCCTATTTGAATTCAATGGTCTCCTTCTACGGGATCTATTTCATAGGTTCTCTGTTATCGGTCGTAGAGATTCATCTCTTACCTCCCTTTTCAGATCGACGATATACTCTTATATATACCATTACCTCTACTGATTCTCGTTTCAGTACTGGTTTGGCTTTCTACTACATGTAGATGAGTGTCCTGGGGTAAGTAAGTCTTATTTTCTCTGACACTCTAAGGTATGGTTGGGCACTTTTATATAAAGTTCTAAATATATGTGTTTAAACATTTATTTGCCTTGATTCAGGATGTTCAATATTCCTTATTTCAGACAGTCAGTTTCATTATTTGGGATAATGCATTTGAATAATACATTTTTTCTTACCTTAAAATTTGACTTTTTTCCTGTGGGCTGTTAGGCTCGCGGGGGCTGAAAATGCTTCATTTTATTGCGTCATTCTTGGCGCGGACTTTTTTGACGCAAAAAAAATTCGTAGTCATTTCCAGCGTCATACTTGTCACCGGAAGTTGTTTGTATGTGCGTCATTTTTTTGATGTTTTTTTGCACCAAAGATGTCGGCGTCGCCGGATGTGGCGTCATTTTTGGCGCCAAAGCATTTAGGTACCAAATAATGTGGGCGTCTTTTTTGGCGCTAAAATATATGGGCGTCATTTTTGCCTCCACATTATTTAAGTCTCATTATTTATTTGCTTCTGGTTGCTAGAAGCTTGTTCATTGGCATTTTTTCCCATTCTGAAACTGTCATTTAAGGAATTTGATACATTTTGCTTTACGGATAAAAAGAGAATCAATAATAGTTTTCTATGTTTTAAATAAAATCCACATAATGAGTGTTACAAATATAAACTTCAGACTAAAACTTAACATTACTACATTAACTACAACTACATTACTACTTTAACTACAACTACATTACTACATTAACACAACTGTTTCTTCAATTTTTAAGCAGCAGAGCACAGTTTTATAATAAAACAAAACCACAAACTGTTTGAAAAGAGGTAGAACTAGAAAGAGTTAGACTATCACTGTTAATAACATTCTGTTATTCACTCTTTCAGAAACTTTGCATTGAAATGCAAAAATCTCAACATGTCCACATGCTTCTGGCTAAGGCTGGTTCTCTGTTTGCAGCTATATTTCCTGCAGCAGAGTAAAGGCTGTTGAGGTGTATAAGTAGGGTTTTGCCAATTTCACCAAAGTGGCATATTTATCTTTGTTAGCTCTTCACCAATGCTAAGTGTTTTCTACCTTGGCAAGGGGCCTCTAAATAAAGTAACCCTTGACTTTATTCTAACATAAAAATATCTTGAATATCTATATGCAATGGTAAATAACCAGCTGTAATGTTAGGGGAAATATCTAGTCCACTCTAAAAATAACGAATATATACTTATAAAGGTTGAATCTGGTACATATTATCACAATTTATTAAAATATAAAAAAACAATAAAAAACAAAATCAAAAGCGCTAAGGACTGTATATCAATAACAGGACAAAGCTTTAAACATTTATTTATACAGTACATATAATCAGCAATAGCAAGCAATACGCTAATAATTGTGCAAACAGATAATAGTGCACATCAATTTAAATAACTCCCATCAATCTAGGGGCAAGGTGTAAACAACAAGCTTGGGACTATATCATGAAAAGTATAGTTCCAAATCACCAGATTTAATATAAACAATCCAAATGATGACTATTATATCTGGGTTGCACATAAGCCAGGGGTAGTTGTAAACGTATACTGTCCTGAAAAAGTGAAAAGTATGTTGTTTTTTCTATTACATATTGCAAGATGTCTCAGATTGACCCTGGATCAGAAGCTACTTCTGGAAATTCGCTGCCTGATGCTGGATCTACCAAAGTTAAGTGCATTTGTTGTAAACTTGTGGTAACTGTTCCTCCGGCTGTTGTTTGTGATGAATGTCATGATAGACTTGCTAATGCAGTTAATATTTTCTGTTCCATCAACATCTAATACTCAGGGTGTTCCTGTTAACATAAGAGATTTTGTTTCTAAATCTATTAGGAAGGCTATGTCTGTTATTCCTCCTTCCAGTAAACGTAAAAAGTCTTTTAAAACTTCTCATTTATCAGATGAATTTTTAAATGAACATCATCATTCTGATTCTGTTTCTGATGATGATTTCTCTGGTTCAGAGGATTCTGTTTCAGAAATTGACACTGATAAATCTTCATATTTATTTAAAATGGAATTTATTCGTTCTTTACTTAAAGAAGTCTTAATTGCATTAGAAATAGAGGAATCTGGTCCTCTTGATACTAAATCTAAACGTTTAAATACGGTTTTTAAACCTCCTGTAGTTATTCCGGAAGTTTTTCCCGTCCCTGATGCTATTTCTGAAGTAATTTCCAGGGAATGGAATAATCTGGGTAATTCTTTTACTCCTTCTAAAAGGTTTAAGAAATTGTATCCTGTGCTATCTGACAGATTAGAGTTTTGGGACAAAATCCCTAAAGTTGATGGGGCTATCTCTACTCTTGCTAAACGTACTACTATTCCTACGGCAGATAGTACTTCTTTTAAGGATCCTTTAGATAGGAAAATTGAATACTTTCTAAGGAAAGCTTATTTATGTTCAGGTAATCTTCTTAGGCCTGCTATATCTTTGGCGGATGTTGCTTCAACTTTCTGGTTGGAGGCTTTAGCGCAACAAGTAACAGATCATAATTCTCATAGCATTGTTAATCTTCTTCAACATGCTAATAACTTTATTTGTTATGCCATCTTTGATATCATTAGGGTTGATATCAGGTATATGTCTTTAGCTATTTTATCTAGAAGAGCTTTATGGCTTAAAACTTGGAATGCTGATATGTCTTCTAAGTCTACTTTACTTTCCCTTTCTTTCCAAGGTAATAATTTGTTTGGTTCACAGTTGGATTCTATTATTTCAACTGTTACTGGGGGGAAAGGAACTTTTTTACCACAGGATAAAAAATCTAAAGGTAAATATAGGGCTGCTAATCGTTTTCGTTCCTTTCGTCAGAATAAGGAACAAAAGCCTGATCCTTCCTCTACAGGAACGGTTTCTGTTTGGAAACCATCTCCAGTCTGGAATAAATCCAAGCCTTTTAGAAAGCCAAAGCCAGCTCCCAAGTCCGCATGAAAGTGCGGCCCTCATTCCAGCCCAGCTGGTAGGGGGCAGATTACGTTTTTTCAAAGAAATTTGGATCAATTCAATTCACAGTCTTTGGATTCAGTACATTGTTTCACAAGGGTACAGAATAGGTTTCAAGATAAGGCCTCCTGCAAGAAGATTTTTTCTTTCTCGCGTTCCAATAAATCCAGTGAAGGCTCAAGCGTTTCTGAAATGTGTTTCTGATCTAGAGTTGGCTGGAGTAATTGTGCCGGTTCCAGTTCTGGAACAGGGTCTGGGGTTTTACTCAAATCTATTCATTGTACCAAAGAAGGAGAATTCCTTCAGACCAGTTCTGGATTTAAAAATATTGAATCGTTATGTAAGGATACCAACATTCAAAATGGTAACTATAAGGACTATTCTGCCTTTTGTTCAGCAAGGGCATTATATGTCCACAATAGATTTACAGGATACATATCTGCACATTCCGATTCATCCAGATCATTATCAGTTTCTTAGATTCTCTTTTCTAGACAAGCATTACCAGTTTGTGGCTCTGCCGTTTGGCCTAGCAACAGCTCCAAGGATTTTTACAAAGGTTCTCGGTGCCCTGCTATCTGTAATCAGAGAACAGGGTATTGTGGTATTTCCTTATTTGGACGATATCTTGGTACTTGCTCAGTCTTCACATTTAGCAGAATCTCATACGAATCGACTTGTATCGTTTCTTCAAGAACATAGTTGGAGGATCAATTTACCAAAAAGTTAATTGATTCCTCAGACAAGGGTAACCTTTTTAGGTTTCCAGATAGATTCAGTGTCCATGACTCTGTCTTTGACGGACAAGAGACGTCTGAAATTGGTTTCAGCTTGTCGAAACCTTCAGTCTCAATCATTCCCTTCGGTAGCCTTATGCATGGAAATTCTAGGTCTTATGACTGCTGCATCGGACGCGATCCCCTTTGCTCGTTTTCACATGCGACCTCTTCAGCTTTGTATGCTGAACCAGTGGTGCAGGGATTATACAAAGATATCTCAATTAATATCTTTAAAACCGATTGTACGACACTCTCTGACGTGGTGGACAGACCACCATCGTTTAGTTCAGGGGGCTTCTTTTGTTCTTCCGACCTGGACTGTGATCTCAACATATGCAAGTCTGACAGGTTGGGGAGCTGTATGGGGGTCTCTGACAGCGCAGGGGGTTTGGGAATCTTAGGAGGCGAGATTACCAATCAACATTTTGGAACTCCGTGCGATTTTCAGAGCTCTTCAGTCATGGCCGCTTCTAAAGAGAGAGTCGTTCATTTGTTTTCAAACAGACAATGTCACAACCGTGGCATATGTCAATCATCAAGGAGGGACTCACAGTCCTCTGGCTATGAAAGAAGTATCTCGAATACTTGCATGGGCGGAATCCAGCTCCTGTCTAATTTCTGCGGTTCACATCCCAGGTATAGACAATTGGGAAGCAGATTATCTCAGTCGCCAGACTTTACATCAGGGCGAATGGTCTCTTCACCCAGAGGTGTTTCTTCAGATTGTTCAAATCTGGGGACTCTCAGAAATAGATCTGATGGCTTCTCATCTAAACAAGAAGCTTCCCAGGTATCTGTCCAGATCCAGGGATCCTCAGGCGGAAGCAGTGGATGCATTGTCACTTCCTTGGAAGTATCATCCTGCCTATATCTTTCCGCCTCTAGTTCTTCTTCCAAGAGTGATTTCCAAGATTCTAAAGGAGCGTTCGTTTGTTCTGCTGGTGGCTCCAGCATGGCCTCAGAGGTTTTGGTATGCGGATCTTGTTCGGATGGCTACTTGCCAACCGTGGACTCTTCCGTTAAGACCAGACCTTCTATCGCAAGGTCCTTTTTTCCATCAGGATCTCAAATCATTAAATTTGAAGGTATGGAGATTGAACGCTTGATTCTCAGTCATAGAGGTTTCTCTGACTCCGTAATTAATACTATGTTACAGGCTCGTAAATCTGTGTCTAGGAAGATATATTATCGAGTCTGGAAGACTTACATTTCTTGGTGTTCTTCTCATCATTTTTCTTGGCATTCTTTTAGAATTCCTAGAATTTTACAGTTTCTCCAGGATGGTCTGGATAAAGGTTTGTCTGCAAGTTCCTTGAAAGGACACATTTCTGCTCTTTCTGTGTTGTTTCACAGAAAGATTGCTAATCTTCCTGATATTCATTGTTTTGTTCAGGCTTTGGTTCATATAAAACCTGTCATTAAGTCAATTTCTCCTCCTTGGAGTTTGAATTTGGTTTTGGGGGCTCTTCAAGCTCCTCCGTTTGAACCTATGCATTCGCTGGATATTAAATTACTTTCTTGGAAAGTTTTGTTTCTATTGGCCATCTCTTCTGCTAGAAGAGTTTCTGAATTATCTGCTCTTTCTTGTGAGTCTCCTTTTCTGATTTTTCATCAGGATAAGGCGGTGTTTTGCGAACTTAAATTTTTACCTAAGGTTGTGAATTCTAACAACATTAGTAGAGAAATTGTGGTTCCTTCATTGTGTCCTAATCCTAAGAATTCTAAGGAAAGATCGTTGCATTCTTTGGATGTAGTTAGAGCTTTGAAATATTATGTTGAAGCTACTAAAGATTTCCGAAAGACTTCTAGTCTATTTGTTATCTTTTCCGGTTCCAGGAAAGGCCAGAAGGCTTCTGCCATTTCTTTGGCATCTTGGTTAAAGTCTTTGATTCATCATGCTTATGTCGAGTCGGGTAAAACTCTGCCTCAAAGGATTACAGCTCATTCTACTAGGTCAGTTTCTACTTCCTGGGCGTTTAGGAATGAAGCTTCGGTTGATCAGATTTGTAAAGCAGCAACTTGGTCTTCGTTGCATACTTTTACTAAATTCTACCATTTTGATGTGTTTTCTTCTTCTGAAGCAGTTTTTGGTAGAAAAGTACTTCAGGCAGCTGTTTCAGTTTGATTCTTCTGCTTATATTTCAGTTTTTTTCATTATAAGATTGAAACTTTATTTGGGATGTGGATGGTTTATCAGCGGAATTGGCTGTCTTTATTTTTATCCCTCCCTCTCTAGTGACTCTTGCGTGGAAGTTCCACATCTTGGGTATTCATTATCCCATACGTCACTAGCTCATGGACTCTTGCTAATTACATGAAAGAAAACATAATTTATGTAAGAACTTACCTGATAAATTCATTTATTTCATATTAGCAAGAGTCCATGAGGCCCACCCTTTTTATGGTGGTTATGATTTTTTTGTATAAAGCACAATTATTCCAATTCCTTATTTTTTATGCTTTCGCACTTTTTTCTTATCACCCCACTTCTTGGCTATTCGTTAAACTGATTTGGGTGTGGTGAGGGGTGTATTTATAGGCATTTTGAGGTTTGGGAAACTTTGCCCCTCCTGGTAGGAATGTATAGCCCATACGTCACTAGCTCATGGACTCTTGCTAATATGAAAGAAATTAATTTATCAGTTAAGTTCTTACATAAATTATGTTTTTCTTCTCTGGAATTTAATACTAGCAATTTTGTGGTCGCATTGGCGCTTCTGCAGAAGTTATATGAAAAGTTAGGACATGTTATGTCTGCTGTTTGTCTGTTTAAATTGTCTATCCCTTACGGGTTGCGACTTTCAGTGGCCTTGGACAGTTCTTGGGTGCCCTACGTATCAGGCTGGTCTTGGTTGGGTTCTAGTTTCTGTTTCCTAGGGGCCTATATCAGACATGTGGTGCCCATTATACTTGGCTGGTCCGGTTGGGGTGCCGAATGGCTCACTTTGGTTTTTGAGTTTAATTTTCTTGTTCCTGTTACAAGTTATAGTTTTTATTCCTAGACGCCAGGCTGGTCCTCGTTTATTCTTTTGGGGGATTCAGAGGGGATTGTGCTCAGTCCTGTTTGTCCTATCCATGCTTAGCAGGGGATCTGAGGTTCGGATCCTGCTACTGTCTATTCTGTAGGCTCCTGTGTTTTTCAGGTGCTAGAGTTTTTTCTCCTTCCCAGAGTGGGTTGGGGGTCCTGGGTTTTCATTGGAAATTCGTGGTGCCGGTGGGGTTTACTCGTCTCCTCTTTTGAGGATTCCCTTGAGGACTCTGTTTTCCTTGATGATGGTATCTCTTTCTTTGGGTCGAGTCAGTTTGGGCTTTTTGTCCCCTTTCCTTGAGGCTGGCCTTCTGGTCATCTGTTTCAGGAAGTTTGGGCCTTTTTGGATTTTTTCTTCTTCCGGGATCTCATCTTCTCCCATATTTTTGGAGCTCTGCAGTTTATGTTGTCTCCTTTTTTCCCTGTGTCCGCCCCTGCTTAGGCGTTTTTGGGTTTTCATCTACCAGGGGTTAGAATGCTTGTCATCGTAAGTTCCTCGAGCTGTAGGTCTCAATTTGCTCTGCTAGTTCGGTGAGGTTTTTTGTTGGTTTTGCCCTGTTTTATCCTTGTTTACTCTCTTGAAGTTCTCTTGGGTTTTTTTTCTTTATTGCCCTAGTTCTTGTGTGTTTCTGGGGGTCCTTGCGGACTTCCTTATCTGAGTTCTTTTTCTTCCTTTCAGGGAGACTGTGGATGTTTTCCCTCCTTCTGGTCGGGGGTGAGTTTATTTGCGGGCTGAGAGCCTGCGGGATTTTGTCTCCTTAGAGGCTCTTTTGGCTCGGTCGAGTCTAATGATTCTGAGCGGTCTCTATCAAGGGCCTTGCTGGTTCTAACTGATGGGCAGTTACTCGTGCCTTTTCCTTTTTGTCCTTTCTGCTTCTAATGACGCATATTTTTTTTGTTGGGAGTTTGGGTGTTTTTAGGCTATGGTGCCCTCAGAATGGGCCGCCTTTGGTACCCGCCCGTTTTGCATTCAGTGTCCTCTATAGCTTGGGTTTTGTTTTCCCAAAAGTAATGAATGCAGCTGTGGACTCTCCCTGTTTATGAAGAAAAACTTAAATTATGCTTATCTGATCATTTTCTTTTCTTCAGACGGGGAGAGTCCACAGCTCCCCGCCCACATTTTGTATGTGGGGCGGCCGTAATTTTTGTTCTTCTGGCACTTTTTTCACCCTGATATTTCTCCTAATTTTACTTGGTTCCCTCGGCAGAATTACTGGAGGATGAGGGAAGTCCGGGGAGGTATTTAAGCCTTTGGCTCGGGTGTCTTTGCCTCCTCCTGGTGGCCAGGTTCTGTATTTCCCAAAAGTAATGAATGCAGCATAAATTAAGTTTGTGGTTTCTATGTCTTGGAGACTTGCACTTCAGAAGAATATGTCATATGCAGTTGATGGGGACATTTTTAAAATCCTTTATACAGGATTTTCTTTGGCAGTGGGCAGGCACAATATGTATGTTGAGACTAGGGGTTAATCTTCCCTTTATTGGGACGTTTTTCCTCTTTGGGTTAATTTTGTTGAAATACTTTATTAGTATGTGTGTGGCTTATGTCTTATACAGGCATTTATGTATAAACTTAAAATTTGGCCGTTGGTTTTCTTTGCTTGCGTAGCTAGAACAGGCTAATTGACAAACTGCTTGAGTTTGAAACCAGCTGCAACTACTTGCATCTTATGTTGTAGGCAGAGGGAAACGCGCACCTTTTACTTGCTGCGTAGTTTCCTCTCTCTGACGGTCATGTGACTTCTCTCTGCTGTTGGATATTTACGGAGCAGAGCAGGGTCATTGAATTTCAGTTTCTTCAGTGTCGATCTACTATACGATCGTTTTAGAGACTTCTGGCAGCCAAATTTTGGTATTAAAAATTCTTAAAGTGACAGTGTATTTAAAAAATGTCTACAATTTGGGGAATTTTTTATTTAGTATTATGGACATGGACCAAGACTCTGTGTCTTTTGACAAATGCTTGTTGTGCCTAGAGGCACAAATTGTTTTGCCTATGCAATTCTGTGCTGCATGCTTAGCTAGAACACTTCAATTTAAAGATAAATTGTTGCCCTCTGAGCCCAATGTCTCTCAGGATGATGCTATTCAGACAGTGCTGCAGCTTACTCCTCAAACGTCCCAAGCCTCTATGGCATCACATACAGTGCCCTGCAGTTCCTCTCAGCCTCCTGGAGGAGTTTATTTGCCTGCAGATTTTGCTGCACAGGTATCTTCTGCTGTATCTGCAGCATTATCTGCTTTTCCTATGCTGGGAAAACGCAAAAGGAAAATTAGAAATTCAGATAGTAAGGTTTCTGTTCCACCTACTGCGACGCAGGTTGCACTCCCTCAATTAGAGGCAGAACTTTTTTTCATTTTCTGCAATGAGATTTTTTTTAGCTAACATTTTTCTGCAGTGTCTTTAAGAAGCTGGTGATGCTGTATTTGTTGCCCTTGCTCTGTGTGCATGAGGACAGGTTCATTTATAGCCTGTGTATACACCATATACACATACACACCCCCATACATACACACACACACCCCATACATACACACACACACACCATATACACACACACACCATATACACACACACACACACCATATACACACACACACACCATATACACACACACACACCATATACACACACACACACACCATATACACACATACACACCATATACACACACACACACACCATATACACACACACACACCATATACACACACACATACCATATACACACACACACACACCATATACACACACACACACCATATATACACACACACACACACACACACACACACACACACACACACCATATACACACACATACCATATACACACATACCATATACACACACACACACCATATACACACATACTATATACACACACACACTATATACACACACACACATCATATATACACACACACACCATACACACACACACACACCATATACACACACATACCATATACACACATACACACCATATACACACACACACATCATATATACACACACACACACACACAATACACACACACCCACACACTATACACACACCCACACAACATATACACCATATACACACACACCATATACACATACACCACATACACACACACAAAATACACACAAAACACACACACCATACACACACACACCACATACACACACACACACAACATACACACACATTCAACATACACACACACACAACATAAACACACACACTTATTAAAGAACAACAAAAAATCTGTCTAAGTATTTTGGTTGGCTCCTACACTCCTAGAATAGATTTGTTAAGCCCTGGCTTACCTTTTCTGCAATGTGCTTTTACCCTGTACCGCACTGGAGTTCCGGAAATGGAAGGAAATTAAAAAGAGAGGAATGTAGCAAATATTTCCATTGAGATAGAACGGAACAGTGACACCTGCAGGCAGAAATTAAAAGTGCAGGCAATTTTTTTTTTTTTTAACTGCCACTGCCGTTCTTTCTGCAAAGACCCTTCAGTTTCTGCGATAAGAACGCAGATCGCACAGTGTTCTGCCTTGGGGCTCCCTCATAAGTCTGATGAGGAGGATACGCCGGTAGCCTCTGAGGGTGAAATCTCAGATTCGGACAGTATTATTCCTTCATCTGATACTGAAGAAGTAAACTTCAGATTTAAGCTTGAACACCTTCGTGTTCTCTTAAAAGAGGTATTGGCTACTTTGGACGACTCCAATACTTCTGTCGTTGTCAGCCCTAAGAAGTCTACTAAACTTAATAAATACTATGATGTTCCTTCCTCTGTGAAAGTTTTTCCTGTCCCAGACCATGTGACGGAGATTATTTCACAGGAATGGGAGAAGCCAGGGATTCCCTGTCTCCCGAAGCCTTGTCTGAATCAATTTTAGTTGAGACTCCATTGGAGGATATACAAGATAGGATTAATGCTTTAAAACTAGCCAATTCCTTTCTTTCTAATGCTAACATGCAAGTTATTAGACTGGGAGCTAAGATGTCTGGCTTCACTGTCCTAGCCCGCAGGGCATTGTGGCTAAAATCTTGGTCAGCTGATGTTACCTCTAAGTCCAAGATTCTGGCGCTTCCTTACAAGGGGAAGACCTTGTTCGGACCTGGTCTGGCAGAAATAATTTCTGATATTACGGGTGGAAAAGGGTCTTTTCTACCGCAAGACAAGAAGAAAAGACTCAAAGGACGTTATTTCATTCCTTTCTTAATTTCAAAGGTCAAAGGTCTTCCTCTCCGTCTTCCAAGCAGGAGCAGTCCAAGTCTTCTTGGAAGCCCAATCAGTCTTGGAATAAGGGGAAGCAATCAATAAACTCTCAGCTGAGTCTAAGTCAGCATGAAGGGTCAGCCCCCAGTCTGGGATCGGATCAAGTTGGGGGCAGACTTTCCCTGTTTTATCAAGCGTGGAGACGAGGCTGTGGACATATCTCAAGATTGCAAAATAGAATTCAAAATGTTCCCTCCCAGGGGCAGATTCTACCTCTCAAGATTATCTGCTGACCAGTTAAAAATAGATGCATTCTTGAACTGCATTCAGGACCTTTCCTCCCTGGGAGTGATTGTTCCAGTTCCAGTAAGGGAACAGGGTCTATGATTCTATTCAAATCTGTTCGTGGTCCCCAAAAAAGAGGGAACTTTTTGACCCATTTTAGACCTAAAGTGCCTCTACAAGTTTCTCAGGGTACCGTCCTTCAAAATGGAAACAATTTGTTCTATTCTTCCTTCAGTCCAAGATGGTCAGTTCATGACGCCCATAGACTTGAAGGATGCGTATCTTCATGTTCCCATCCACATGGATCATTACAAATTCCTGAGATTCGCCTTTCTAGACAAACACTTTCAGTTTGTGGCTCTTCCGTTTGGCCTTGCCACAGCTCCCAGAATTTTCTCAAAGGTTCTGGGGGCTCTTTCGGCAGTGATCAGGTCTCAGGGAATTGCAGTGGCGCCATACCTGGATGACATATTGGTTCAGGCACCATCTTTTCAAGAAGCAAACTCTCATACAGAATTCTTGTTGTCTTTTCTACGTTCCTACGGTTGGAAAGTGAATCTGGAAAAGAGTTCCCTTGTTCCAGCTACAAGGGTAGTTTTCTTAAGGACCATCATAGATTCCCTTAAGGACCATCATAGATTCCCTATCTATGAAAAATTTTGTGACAGAGGTCAGAAAATCAAAAATTATCTCCTCTTGCCTCTCTCTTCAGTCTGCTGTTCAGCCATCAGTGGCTCAATGCATGGAGGTAATTGGTCTGATGGTCGCTTCCATGGACATCATTCCCTTTGCTCGATTCCATTTGAGAGCTCTGCAATTATGCATGCTCAGACAATGGAACGGAGACCATTCGGATCTGTCTCAGATTATAAATCTAGACCAGTCAACAAGAGACTCTCTTCCGTGGTGACTTTCTCAGGACCATCTGTCTCAGGGCACATGTTTTTGGAGAACTTCCTGGGTGTTTGTGACCATGGACGCCAGCCTGCTAGGCTGGGGAGCAGTCTGGGACTCGTTAAAGGCGCAGGGACTATGGACTCGGGAGGAGTCTGCTCTCCCAATAAACATCTTGGAGTTGAGAGCGATTTACAATGCTCTGATGGCTTGGCCTCAATTGTCCTTAGCCCGGGTTTATCAGGTTTGAGTTGAACATCACCTCAGTGGCTTACATCAACCACCAGGGAGGAACACGGAGTTCCTTAGCCATGAAGGAGGTGGAACGGATTATTCAGTGGGCGGAAGCTTACAATTGTTGTCTATCTGCCATCCACATTCCTGGAGTGGACAACTGGGAAGCAGATTTCCTGAGCAGACAGACATTTCATCCCGGAGAGTGGGCCCTCCATCCGGAGGTGTTCTCCAGGTTAACCCTCAAATGGGGGGTGCCGGAGTTGGATCTGATGACGTCTCGGCAGAATGCCAAGCTTCCAAGGTACTGCTCAAGGTCAAGAGATCCTTAGGCCACTCTGTTAGATGGTTTCTTGGGATTTCAGTATAGCATACCTGTTTCCTCTGTTTGCGCTCCTTCCACGAGTTATTGCTCGTATCAAACAAGAAAGAGCATCGGTAATTCTAATAGCTCCTGCATGGTCTCGCAGGATCTGGTATGCAGACCTAGTGAAGATGTCTTCTCGGCCGACTTGAAGGTTTCCTCTAAAGAAGGATTTTCTAACTCAGGGTCCATTCCTCCATCCAAATCTCGCTTCTCTGAAGCTGACTGTTTGGAGATTGAACGCTTAGTTCTGTCTAAGCGTGGATTTTCTGAGTCAGTCATTGAGACCATGATCCAGGCTTGCAAGCCTGTTACTCGAAAAATTTACCATAAGGTATGGCGTAAATACATTTATTGGTGTGATCTAAGGACTACTCTTGGACTAGGGTCAGGATTCCTAGAATTTTGTCTTTTCTCCAGAAAGGTCTGGAGAAAGGTTTGTCAATCAGTTCGCTGAAAGGTCAGTTTTCTGCATTATCTACTTTGTTACACAAACGTCTGGCGGATGTGCCAGATGTTCAATCTTTTTGTCAGGCCCTGGTCAGAATCAGGCCTGTGTTTAAACCTGTTGCTCCTCCTTGAAGCTTTAATCTTGTTCTTAAAGTTTTGCAGCAGGCTCCGTTTGAGCCAATGCATTCCATAGATATTAAGTTGCTATCTTGGAAGGTTTTGTTTCTTTTTGCTATCTCTTCTGCTCGGAGAGTTTTAGAACTCTCTGCAGTGTGATTCGCCTTACCTTATCTTTCATGCAGATAAGGCAGTTCTTCGTACTAAATTGGGGTTTCTTCCTAAAGTGGTTTCAGATAGAAATATTAATCAGGAAATTGTTGTTCCTTCTCTCTGTCCCAATCCTTCTTCTCATAAAGAACATCTGTTGCACAACTTGGATGTTGTGCGTGCTCTAAAATTCTACATACCGGCGACTAAGGATTTTCACCAGTCTTCTGCCCTGTTCGTTTGTTTCTCAGGAAAGCGTAAGGGTCAGAAGGACAGCTTTGCAAGGCTGCAACTTGGTCCTCTCTGCATACTTTTTCCAAATTTTCCAAATGTGGTACTTTTGCCTCAGCTAAGACCTTTTTTGGGAGAAACTTTCTTCATGCGGTGCCTTCTGTTTAGGTCTGCCTGTATTGTTCTCCCTCCCTGTTCGTTCTGTGTCCTCTAGCTTGGGTATTGGTTCCCACTAGTAATTGAATGACGTAGTGGACTCTCCATATCTTAGGAAAGAAAACAAAATTTATGCTAACCTGATCAATTTCTTTCTTTACCGAGATGGAGAGTCCACGACCCCACCCTTTATTAAGACAGTTATTTTTGACTAACCTTAGGCACCTCTACACCTTTGTGTTATTCTTTTTCCATTTCCCTTCGGTCGGATGACTGGGGATTATGGGTAGGGGAGTGACACTTAACAGCTTTGCTGTGGTGCTCTTTGCCTCCTCCTGCTGGCCAGGAGTGATATTCCCACTAGTAATTGAATGACGTTGTGGACTCTCCATATCCGGAAATAAATAAATTTATCAGGTAAGCATACATTTTGTTTTTTTTTTATGGCATTTCCAAAGTAACATTTTACCAGGGTCTGCAAAATTATATTTCAATGTGACATTTCGGAGCACACTTGTGCCCCTTCTTCAGACTGTCTGAAGAAGGGGCACAAGTGCTCCGAAACGTCACATTGAAGTAAACAATACCTTCTGGAATAAAGTCCAATGACTGTGATCTGTTACATTGTTGCTTAATATTTTGTTCCTGGCAGCCGTTTTAAGAGAGGTGAGAGTGCAAATCCTTGCACACAGAGTATTCATGTGTATATATATATATATATATATATATATATATATATATATATATAGCATCAAAAAAAGGACCTTGCACTCGCTGGATTTTTCAACAAACTTTTTACTTGGCAAAATTAGTGACGTTTCGGGGACAGTGTATCCCCTTCCTCAGACCGTCTGAGGAAGGGAAGGGAATACACTGTCCCCGAAACGTCACTAATTTTGCCAAGTAAAAAGTTTGTTGAATAATCCAGCGAGTGCAAGGTCCTTTTTTTGATGCTATATTTAATTCTACTAGCACCCTGGTTGCTGCAATTAAGTGAGAGTGCACATCTTTGCTAAACGTATATATATATATATATATATATATATATACAGTATATACAGTATATATATATATATATATATATATATATATTTATATATATTTATTTATAAAGAATGGAGGAAGTCTGGCACTGTGTATCAACACCCCAAAGAAATTGATACATGCTTATGAGTGAGGAAGGTAGTGTAATTATTAGTATGCCTCTGTCAATTTGCTAAGATATATTTTTCCTACTGCAGAGCTATACAAAAGTGAAGTGTCCTATCCCTGATACACTAAAATAAAAGAAATTAATAAATACATTAAATTAAATTAAAATGAGAAATTTCTCTGTGCTGAAACTAGTGTCAGACAGGTATTATAGATAGTTCATGAATTCAGTCTATTAAATGGCCCACAGATATTCTGTATAGACAGAGTAATTAGATGTAAAAAAAATATCCATGCTATTTGTAGCAAATTCATAATGTATAGAAATATATTCAGAATTTAAAGGGACTTTCCTATCCTCACACCATTTATCATAAGTAGCCCAAACCTTGGAAAAAGCAGTGACAAGTTTACAGGACTTAAAAAAAAAAGTAGAAACTGCTATAACTGAGAAAAGTATGTAAAGAAAAATTGTAAATTGTACATACAGTTGTCATTGGGGATCCCATAGGGTATTGCATTGGGGATCCTGAGAGAGACCGTTACAGTAAATTCAAATAGCTTGTACGTCCAGGGACTGGAGTGTTTTCCTCCTCTCCCGGGATCCCCAATGCACATACACTAGGCATAACATAGCGCAGGAGTTAGGAGGTGGGTGGGCGATGAGCAGAGTAGGACATTCCTTTTTCACTGAACAGGTGGATGTAAAAAAAGTGCCCCCCTAGGCACGTGCCTTATTTGCCTAGGCGGTAATATGCCCCTGATATGTATGTATCTCAATGTTAAAGCCTTTTGTCTGTCTTTTTTTTCTTCTAACACCCAGGATCTCATATCTTTGAGCCCTTACAACTTTTTTGTGCAATATTTTTTTTTTTTATTAGACTGTTAATATGAGTGTAACTATACTATGTAATGTATTTTTGATGTGTTTTGTGCAACATTTTTGTTTTGGAAAACAGTAAACCACAGCTGTGAGATCGTGGTAAGGATTTCGCTCAACTTGTAATAAGCAATTAAAAATGCTTGCGAAAAGACGATATCGCTTGCACAAAACAGTTTGCGCCTCACTTGTAATCTAGCCCTTAATTGGTGAAAATCTGTCTATAAATGTTTGATATGTCTCTAAAGTGCTGTATTCTAACCCTTGTTTATTATATGTCTGTTAATTTTAAGGTGCTGTATAATTGGATGCTTCACTTCTGAAGATTATTTTCTTGAAAAAGAAGGCTTGTTCCTAATTTTGGACTTAGTTGCTGTGAGTATAGTTTATTAAACCCATTAATCTGAATTTGAAACATTAATTATTTTTAAGTGTGTAATGGTGTTTGTTTAAATTGAACACATATTATATATACACGGGCCAATTTTTTCAAGTACCGCGGTTCCAACTCTTGCTCCCTCTCTCTCTCCCCTCTCTTTTGCGCTCTCTATTCCCCCACTTCTGCTCTCTCCCCCCTCTTTTGCTCTCTCTCTCCCCCTCTTTTGCTCTCTCCCCCTCTTTTGCTCTCTCACCCTCTTTTGCTCTCTCCCCCCTCTTTTGCTCTCCCCCCTCTTTTGCTCTCTCCCTCTTTTGCTCTCTCTCCCCCCTCTTTTGCTCTCTCTCCCCTCTTTTGCGCTCTCTCCCCCCTCTCTTTTGCGCTCTCTCCCCCCTCTCTTTTGCGCTCTCTCCCCCCTCTCTTTTGCGCTCTCTCCCCCCTCTCTTTTGCGCTCTCTCCCCCCTCTCTTTTGCGCTCTCTCCCCCCCTCTTTTGCTCTCCCTCCCCCCTCTTTTGCTCTCCCTCCCCCCTCTTTTGCTCTCTCTCCCCCCTCTTTTGCTCTCTCTCTCCCCCCCTCTTATGCTCTCTCTCCCCCCTCTTTTGCTCTCTCTCCCCCCTCTTTTGCTCTTTCTCTCCCCCCTCTTTTGCTCTTTCTCTCCCCCCTCTTTTGCTCTTTCTCTCCCCCTCTTTTGCTCTTTCTCTCCCCCCTCTTTTGCGCTCTTTCCCCCCTCTTTTGCGCTTTCTCTCCCCCTTCTCTTTTGTACTCTCTCTCCCCCCTCTTTTGCGCTCTCTCTCCCCCTTCTCTTTTGAGCTCTCTCTCTCCCTCTTGTGTGCTCTCTCTCCCCCTCTTTTGTGCTCTCTCCCCCTCTTTTGCGCTCTCCCCCTCTTCTACTCTCGCTCTCCCCTCTCTCTTTTGCTGTCTCTCTTCCTCTCTTTTGCGCGCTCTTTCTTCCCCCCTCTCTTTTGCTCTCTCTCCCCCTCTTTTGCTCTCTCTCTCTCTCCCCTCTCATTTTTGCTGTCTCTCTTCCTCTCTTTTGCTCTCTCTCTCCCCCCTTTCTTTTGCTCTCTCTCTCCCCCCTTTCTTTTGCTCTCTCTCTCCCCCCCTCTTCTTTGCTCTCTCTCTCCCCCCTCTTCCTCTCTTTTGCTCTCTCTCTCCCCCTCTCTTGCTCTCTCTCTCCCCCCTCTCTTTTGCTCTCTCTCTCTCCCCCCCCCTCTCTTTTGCTCTCTCTCCCCCTCTTTTGCTCTCTCTCTCTCCCCTCTCATTTTTGCTGTCTCTCTTCCTCTCTTTTGCTCTCTCTTTCCCCCCCTTTTCTTTTGCTCTCTCTCTCCCCTCTCTTTTGCTGTCTCTCTCCCTCTCTTTATCCGCCCTCTTCTGCTCTCTCTATCCCCCCTCTTTAGAGCTCTCTGTCTCTCACGGGCCAGTCGGCCATGGCATCCTGCTCCGCCCGTGTCACGCCCGGCCTCACCCACATCACGCCCATTCGGCCACGCCCATTCCACTCCTGATGCCAGGTGAGGTCAGTTAGATTAAAGGGCCACTGTAAGTAAATATTTTCTATGCCTGTTACTAACTAACTACCCCAAATACGCTTTTTATCAATAGCATTTCATTAACATATCTCTACCGTATATCAGAAATCTTGTCTGCAAATTTAATTGTTTTCCAAACCCACTCTGTGGGTATCCTTTGCTCTGTACCAATCCGTTTACAATACCTAGGTTTCAAAATGGCGCTTTAAACACAAAGTTATTGGTTTAAGTATTTTGAACACACAGTGCTGAAAATAGTGGGCAGGATAAAGTGACATCATCGGCGAATAAAAGATATAACTTTTAGAACGTTATGAAACTTTGTTTTGGAGAAAATATAGGTCAGTAGGTTTTAATTAATGTTTATTAACTTTAATATGTTAGTTGTTTAGCTTAAAAATGATAACAGAAAGTAATCCTTTAAGGCCAGGTGTGTTTGTCCTCGCGCGCAGTCTCTACTGCGCATGACAGCTTCGGACAAACACACTTGGCCTTTTATTATATAGTATAGATATATATATATATATATATATATATATATATATATATATATATATATATATATATATACTTGCTCTAGGCCTGATTACAAGAGATTGCTGCCTGGGTTATCTATATATTTATTCTGCAAGACATTTCTTTGCCCTTCACTTACTGTTTCTCTAACAAGGCAAAGATCATTTATTTGAGTGATCACTTTGTATTTATTTTTTATCTGTAGAGGAAATATAAATTCACACCACCCTTGGCACATTTTGTGAAACTGTATTTTTTCCTAGGCTTTTTGTAATACGAAACAAATAAAAAAAATAATTAAAATTATTTGTTGAAATGATAAAAAAATGATTTTATATATATATATATATATATATATATATATATAATCAGTACACTTTCTATAACGCAGTGCTATCTACACCATATGGTATAGTTTTGAGAAACGGTAAAAGGTGACAAAACAAACTTATATTTCAATTGATTTTTACTATTTATATACCGTGTATTATATATTCATATAATATATATTTCTTTCATGTAATTAGCAAGAGTCCATGAGCTAGTGACGTATGGGATATACATTCCTACCAGGAGGGGCAAAGTTTCCCAAACCTCAAAATGCCTATAAATTACACCCCTCACCACACCCACAAATCAGTTTTACAAACTTTGCCTCCTATGGAGGTGGTGAAGTAAGTTTGTGCTTGATTCTACGTTGATATGCGCTCCGCAGTAGGTTGGAGCCTGGTTTTCCTCTCAGCGTGCAGTGAATGTCAGAGGGATGTGAGGAGAGTATTGCCTATTTGAATTCAATGATCTCCTTCTACGGGGTCTATTTCATAGGTTCTCTGTTATCGTCGTAGAGATTACCTCCCTTTTCAGATCGACGATATACTCTTATATATACCATTACCTCTGCTGATTCTCGTTTCAGTACTGGTTTGGCTTTCTACTACATGTAGATGAGTGTCCTGGGGTAAGTAAGTCTTATTTTCTGTGACACTCTAAGCTATGGTTGGGCACTTTTATATAAAGTTCTAAATATATGTATTCAAACATTTATTTGCCTTGACTCAGGATGTTCAACGTTCCTTATTTCAGACAGTCAGTTTCGTATTTGGGATAGTGCATATGAATAAATCAATTTTTTCTTACCTTAAAATTAGACTTTTCCCTGTGGGCTGTTAGGCTCGCGGGGGCTGAAAATGCTTCATTTTATTGCGTCATTCTTGGCGCGGACTTTTTTGGCGCAATTTTTTTTTTCTATTTCCGGCTTCATACGTGTCACCGGAAGTTGCGTCATTTTTTACGTTTTTTTGCGCCAAAAGTGTCGGCGTTCCGGATGTGGCGTCATTTTTGGCGCCAAAGGCATTTAGGCGCCAAATAATGTGGGCGTCTTTTTTGGCGCTTAAAAAATATGGGAGTCACTATTGTCTCCACATTATTTAAGTCTCATTATTTATTGCTTCTGGTTGCTAGAAGCTTGTTCACTGGCATTTTTTCCCATTCCTGAAACTGTCATTTAAGGAATTTGATCAATTTTGCTTTATATGTTGTTTTTTCTATTACATATTGCAAGATGTCCCAGATTGACACTGAGTCAGAAGATACTTCTGGAAAATCGCTGCCTGGTGCTGGATCTACCAAAGTTAAGTGTATCTGCTGTAAACTTGTGGTATCTGTTCCTCCAGCTGTTGTTTGTACTGAATGTCATGACAAACTTGTTAATGCAGATAATATTTCCTTTAGTAATGTTACATTACCTGTTGCTGTTCCGTCAACATCTAATACTCAGAGTGTTCCTGATAACATAAGAGATTTTGTTTCTAAATCCATTAAGAAGGCTATGTCTGTTATTCCTCCTTCTAGTAAACGTAAAAAGTCTTTTAAAACTTCTCATTTTTCAGATGAATTTTTAAATGAACATCATCATTCTGATTCTGATAATGGTTCTTCTGGTTCAGAGGATTCTGTCTCAGAGGTTGATGCTGATAAATCTTCATATTTATTTAAAATGGAATTTATTCGTTCTTTACTTAAATAAGTCTTAATTGCATTAGAAATAGAGGATTCTGGTCCCCTTGATACTAAATCTAAACGTTTAAATAAGGTTTTTAAAACTCCTCTAGTTATTCCAGAAGTTTTTCCTGTCCCTGATGCTATTTCTGAAGTAATTTCCAGGGAATGGAATAATTTGGGTAATTCATTTACTCCTTCTAAACGTTTTAAGCAATTATATCCTGTGCCATCTGACAGATTAGAGTTTTGAGACAAAATCCCTAAGGTTGATGGGGCTGTCTCTACTCTTGCTAAACGTACTACTATTCCTACGGCAGATAATACTTCCTTTAAGGATCCTTTAGATAGCAAAATTGAATCCTTTCTAAGAAAAGCTTACTTGTGTTCAGGTAATCTTCTTAGACCTGCTATATCTTTAGCGGATGTTGCTGCAGCTTCAACTTTTTGGTTAGAAGCTTTAGCGCAACAAGTAACAGATCATAATTCTCATAGCATTATTAATCTTCTTCAACATGCTAATCATTTTATGTGTGATGCCATCTTTGATATCATTAGAGTTGATGTCAGGTATATGTCTCTAGCTATTTTAGCTAGAAGAGCTTTATGGCTTAAAACTTGGAATGCTGATATGTCTTCTAAGTCTACTTTGCTTTCCCTTTCTTTCCAGGGTAATAAATTATTTGGTTCTCAGTTGGATTCTATTATCTCAACTGTTACTGGAGGGAAAGGAACTTTTTTACCACAGGATAAAAAATCTAAAGGTAAATTTAGATCTAATAATCGTTTTCGTTCCTTTCGTCACAATAAGGAACAAAAGCCTGATCCTTCATCCATAGGAGCGGTATCAGTTTGGAAACCATCTCCAGTCTGGAATAAATCCAAGCCTTTTAGAAAACCAAAGCCAGCTTCTAAGTCCACATGAAGGTGCAGCCCTCATTCCAGCTCAATTGGTAGGGGGCAGATTACGTTTTTTCAAAGAAATTTGGATCAATTCCATTCACAATCTTTGGATTCAGAACATTGTTTCAGAAGGGTACAGAATTGGCTTCAAGATAAGGCCTCCTGCAAAGAGATTTTTTCTTTCCCATGTCCCACTAAACCCAGCGAATGCTCGAGCGTTTCTGAAATGTGTTTCAGATCTAGAGTTGGCTGGAGTAATTATGCCAGTTCCAGTTCTGGAACAGGGGCTGGGGTTTTATTCAAATCTCTTCATTGTACCAAAGAAGGAGAATTCCTTCAGACCAGTTCTGGATCTAAAAATATTGAATCGTTATGTAAGGATACCAACATTCAAAATGGTAACTGTAAGGACTATCCTGCCTTTTGTTCAGCAAGGGCATTATATGTCCACAATAGATTTACAGGATGCATATCTGCATATTCCGATTCATCCAGATCACTATCAGTTTCTGAGATTCTCTTTCCTAAATAAGCATTACCAGTTTGTGGCTCTGCCGTTTGGCCTAGCAACAGCTCCAAGAAATTTTACAAAGGTTCTCGGTGCCCTTCTGTCTGTAATCAGAGAACAGGGTATTGTGGTATTTCCTTATTTGGACGATATCTTGGTACTTGCTCAGTCTTCACATTTAGCAGAATCTCATACGAATCGACTTGTGTTGTTTCTTCAAGATCATGGTTGGAGGATCAATTTACCAAAAAGTTCATTGATTCCTCAGACAAAGGTAACCTTTTTAGGTTTCCAGATAGATTCAGTGTCCATGACTCTGTCTCTGACAGACAAGAGACGTCTGAAATTGATCTCAGCTTGTCGAAACCTTCAGTCACAATCATTCCCTTCAGTAGCCTTATGCATGGAAATTCTAGGTCTTATGACTGCTGCATCGGACGCGATCCCCTTTGCTCGTTTTCACATGCGACCTCTTCAGCTCTGTATGCTGAACCAGTGGTGCAGGGATTACACAAAGATATCTCAATTAATATCTTTAAAACCGATTGTACAACACTCTCTGACGTGGTGGACAGATCACCATCGTTTAGTTCAGGGGGCTTCTTTTGTTCTTCCGACCTGGACTGTAATTTCAACAGATGCAAGTCTGTCAGGTTGGGGAGCTGTTTGGGGGTCTCTGACAGCACAAGGGGTTTGGGAATCTCAGGAGGTGAGATTACCGATCAATATTTTGGAACTCCGTGCAATTTTCAGAGCTCTTCAGTCATGGCCTCTTTTAAAGAGAGAATCGTTCATTTGTTTTCAGACAGACAATGTCACAACTGTGGCATACATCAATCATCAAGGAGGGACTCACAGTCCTCTGGCTATGAAAGAAGTATCTCGAATACTGGTATGGGCGGAATCCAGCTCCTGTCTAATTTCTGCGGTTCATATCCCAGGTATAGACTATTGGGAAGCGGATTATCTCCAAACGTTACATCCGGGCGAATGGTCTCTTCACCCAGAGGTATTTCTTCAGATTGTTCAAATGTGGTGACTTCCAGAAATAGATCTGATGGCTTCTCATCTAAACAAGAAACTTCCCAGGTATCTGTCCAGATCCAGGGACCCTCAGGCGGAAGCAGTGGATGCATTGTCACTTCCTTGGAAGTATCATCCTGCCTATATCTTTCCGCCTCTAGTTCTTCTTCCAAGAGTAATCTCCAAGATTCTGAAGGAATGCTCGTTTGTTCTGCTGGTGGCTCCAGCATGGCCTCACAGGTTTTGGTATGCGGATCTTGTCCGGATGGCCTCTTGCCAACCGTGGACTCTTCCGTTAAGACCAGACCTTCTGTCTCAAGGTCCTTTTTTCCATCAGGATCTCAAATCCTTAAATTTAAAGGAATGGAGATTGAACGCTTGATTCTTAGTCAAAGAGGTTTCTCTGACTCTGTGATTAGTACTATGTTACAGGCTCGTAAATCTGTATCTAGAAAGATATATTATCGAGTTTGGAAGACTTACATTTCTTGGTGTCTTTCTCATCATTTTTCCTGGCACTCTTTTAGAATTCCGAGAATTCTACAGTTTCTTCAGGATGGTTTGGATAAAGGTTTGTCTGCAAGTTCCTTGAAAGGACAAATCTCTGCTCTTTCTGTTCTTTTTCACAGAAAGATTGCTAATCTTCCTGATATTCATTGTTTTGTGCAAGCTTTGGTTCGTATAAAGCCTGTCATTAAGTCAATTTCTCCTCCTTGGAGTTTGAATTTGGTTCTGGGGGCTCTTCAAGCTCCTCCGTTTGAACCTATGCATTCATTGGACATTAAATTACTTTCTTGGAAAGTTTTGTTTCTTTTGGCCATCTCTTCTGCTAGAAGAGTTTCTGAATTATCTGCTCTTTCTTGTGAGTCTCCTTTTCTGATTTTTCATCAGGATAAGGCGGTGTTGCGAACTTCTTTTCAATTTTTACCTAAGGTTGTGAATTCTAACAAAATTAGTAGAGAAATTGTGGTTCCTTCATTGTGTCCTAATCCTAAGAATTCTAAGGAGAAATCATTGCATTCTTTGGATGTAGTTAGAGCTTTGAAATATTATGTTGAAGCTACTAAGAATTTCCGAAAGACTTCTAGTCTATTTGTTATCTTTTCCGGTTCTAGGAAAGGTCAGAAGGCCTCTGCCATTTCTTTGGCATCTTGGTTGAAATCTTTAATTCATCATGCTTAGGTCGAGTCGGGTAAAACTCTGCCTCAAAGGATTACAGCTCATTCTACTAGGTCAGTTTCTACTTCCTGGGCGTTTAGGAATGAAGCTTCGGTTGATCAGATTTGCAAAGCAGCAACTTGGTCTTCTTTGCATACTTTTACTAAATTCTACCATTTTGATGTGTTTTCTTCTTCTGAAGCAGTTTTTGGTAATAAAGTACTTCAGGCAGCTGTTTCAGTTTGATTCTTCTGCTTATAATTTCAGTTTTTTTCATTATAAGATTTAAACTTTATTTTGGGTGTGGATTATTTTCAGCGGAATTGGCTGTCATTCTTTTATCCCTCCCTCTCTAGTGACTCTTGCGTGGAAGATCCACATCTTGGGTAGTCATTATCCCATACGTCACTAGCTCATGGACTCTTGCTAATTACATGAAAGAAAACATAATTTATGTAAGAACTTACCTGATAAATTAATTTCTTTCATATTAGCAAGAGTCCATGAGGCCCACCCTTTTTGTGGTGGTTATGATTTTTTTTTGTATAAAGCACAATTATTCCAATTCCTTATTTTTTATGCTTTCGCACTTTTTTCTTATCACCCCACTTCTTGGCTATGCGTTAAACTGATTTGTGGGTGTGGTGAGGGGTGTATTTATAGGCATTTTGAGGTTTGGGAAACTTTGCCCCTCCTGGTAGGAATGTATATCCCATACGTCACTAGCTCATGGACTCTTGCTAATATGAAAGAAATGAATTTCTCCAACATTGGTGTGTCCGGTCCACGGCGTCATCCTTACTTGTGGGATATTCTCTTCCCCAACAGGAAATGACAAAGAGTCCCAGCAAAGCTGGTCACATGATCCCTCCTAGGCTCCGCCCACCCCAGTCATTCTCTTTGCCGTTGCACAGGCAACATCTCCACGGAGATGGTTAAGACCCTTCTAGCGGTTCTAAGACCAAGGGGCATTGCAGTAGTACCTTACTTGGACGACATCCTGATTCAAGCGTCGTCCCTGTCAAAAGCAAAGGCTCATACGGACATCGTCCTAGCCTTTCTCAGATCTCACGGATGGAAGGTGAACAAAGAAAAAAGTTCTCTGTCCCCGTCAACAAGAGTTCCCTTCTTGGGAACAATAATAGATTCCTTAGAAATGAGGATTTTTCTGACAGAGGTCAGAAAATCAAAACTTCTAAGCTCTTGTCAAGTACTTCATTCTGTTCCTCGTCCTTCCATAGCGCAGTGCATGGAAGTAATAGGATTGATGGTTGCAACAATGGACATAGTTCCTTTTGCACGAATTCATCTAAGACCATTACAACTGTGCATGCTTAGACAGTGGAATGGGGATTATACAGACTTGTCTCCGACGATTCAAGTAGATCAAAAGACCAGAGATTCACTCCGTTGGTGGCTGACCCTGGACAATCTGTCACAGGGAATGAGCTTCCGCAGACCAGAGTGGGTCATTGTCACGACCGACGCCAGCCTAGTGGGCTGGGGCGCGGTCTGGGAATCGCTGAAAGCTCAGGGTCTATGGTCTCGGGAAGAGTCTCTTCTCCCGATAAACATTCTGGAACTGAGAGCGATATTCAATGCTCTCAGAGCTTGGCCTCAACTAGCAAAGGCCAAATTCATAAGGTTTCAGTCAGACAACATGACGACCGTTGCATATATCAATCATCAGGGGGGAACAAGGAGTTCCCTGGCGATGAAAGAAGTGACCAAGATAATTCAATGGGCGGAGGATCACTCCTGCCACTTGTCTGCGATCCACATCCCAGGAGTGGAAAATTGGGAAGCGGATTTTCTGAGTCGTCAGACATTCCATCCGGGGGAGTGGGAACTCCATCCGGAAATCTTTGCCCAAATAACTCAATTATGGGGCATTCCAGACATGGATCTGATGGCGTCTCGTCAGAACTTCAAGGTTCCTTGCTACGGGTCCAGATCCAGGGATCCCAAGGCGACTCTAGTAGATGCACTAGTAGCACCTTGGACCTTCAACCTAGCTTATGTATTCCCACCGTTTTCTCTCATCCCCAGGCTGGTAGCCAGGATCCATCAGGAGAGGGCCTCGGTGATCTTGATAGCTCCTGCGTGGCCACGCAGGACTTGGTATGCAGACCTGGTGAATATGTCATCGGCTCCACCATGGAAGCTACCTTTGAGACAGGACCTTCTTGTTCAGGGTCCATTCGAACATCCGAATCTGGTTTCCCTCCAACTGACGGCTTGGAGATTGAACGCTTGATTTTATCAAAGCGTGGGTTTTCAGATTCTGTAATAGATACTCTGATTCAGGCTAGAAAGCCTGTAACTAGAAAAATTTACCATAAAATATGGAAAAATATATCTGTTGGTGTGAATCTAAAGGATTCCCATGGAACAAGATAAAAATTCCTAAGATTCTATCCTTTCTACAAGAAGGTTTGGAGAAAGGATTATCTGCAAGTTCTCTGAAGGGACAGATCTCTGCTTTATCTGTTTTACTTCACAAAAGACTGGCAGCCGTGCCAGATGTTCAAGCATTTGTTCAGGCTCTGGTTAGGATCAAGCCTGTTTACAGACCTTTGACTCCTCCCTGGAGTCTAAATCTAGTTCTTTCAGTTCTTCAAGGGGTTCCGTTTGAACCCTTACATTCCGTAGATATTAAGTTACTATCTTGGAAAGTTTTGTTTTTGGTTGCAATTTCTTCTGCTAGAAGAGTTTCAGAGTTATCTGCTCTGCAGTGTTCTCCGCCCTATCTGGTGTTCCATGCAGATAAGGTGGTTTTGCGTACTAAGCCTGGTTTTCTTCCGAAAGTTGTTTCCAACAAAAATATTAACCAGGAGATAGTTGTACCTTCTTTGTGTCCGAATCCAGTTTCAAAGAAGGAACGTTTGTTACACAATTTGGACGTAGTCCGTGCTCTAAAATTCTATTTAGAGGCTACTAAAGATTTCAGACAAACATCTTCCTTGTTTGTTGTTTATTCTGGTAAAAGGAGAGGTCAAAAAGCGACTTCTACCTCTCTTTCCTTTTGGCTTAAAAGCATTATCCGATTGGCTTATGAGACTGCCGGACGGCAGCCTCCTGAAAGAATCACAGCTCACTCCACTAGGGCTGTGGCTTCCACATGGGCCTTCAAGAACGAGGCTTCTGTTGACCAGATATGTAAGGCAGCGACTTGGTCTTCACTGCACACTTTTGCCAAATTTTACAAATTTGATACTTTTGCTTCTTCGGAGGCTATTTTTGGGAGAAAGGTTTTGCAAGCCGTGGTGCCTTCCATTTAGGTGACCTGATTTGCTCCCTCCCTTCATCCGTGTCCTAAAGCTTTGGTATTGGTTCCCACAAGTAAGGATGACGCCGTGGACCGGACACACCAATGTTGGAGAAAACAGAATTTATGCTTACCTGATAAATTACTTTCTCCAACGGTGTGTCCGGTCCACGGCCCGCCCGGGTTTTTTAATCAGGTCTGATGAATTATTTTCTCTAACTACAGTCACCACGGTATCATATGGTTTCTCCTATATATATTTCCTCCTGTCCGTCGGTCGAATGACTGGGGTGGGCGGAGCCTAGGAGGGATCATGTGACCAGCTTTGCTGGGACTCTTTGCCATTTCCTGTTGGGGAAGAGAATATCCCTCAAGTAAGGATGACGCCGTGGACCGGACACACCGTTGGAGAAAGTAATTTATCAGGTAAGCATAAATTCTGTTTTATCAGGTAAGTTCTTACATAAATTATGTTTTTACATTTGCTGCCCAACGCAGCGGGACTTAACCCCTGCGCTGCGCTAGGTTCTTTGCTCCCATTGAAGCCTATGGAAGTGCACTCTCGTGAGCACAATGCTTCCAGGCAATGCAAACGCAACCTTGTAATACCAGTGGACATTTGTGTGCGCTGGTATTACTGAGTGGAGTGCAAATATCACGCTCACAAAAGATCAATTTTGCACTTCAGTTGTATTCTAGACCTTAATCTTTATTTTTTAGATGATATGATTACTAAGAAAAAACTTTATGGACAGGACAGTTCTTTTTCTAGCCATAAATGACTTTTTTATTACAGAAATGTGATTAAGAATGTGAGTGAGTAAGTAAAAGGCATTTCTACTTTTAATTTATTTTGTTTTTATCAAAACAAAAAAATGTTTTAAAAAAAAAATAAGACTAGTATAGACTTTTGTGGAAATATACAAAAATATCAAAAGTTGTATTTCTAGGTCTAACATTATACAAAAAAAACATAAAATGAACAAAACAGTGAAATCATTAAACCGAAAGTACAATATTTTCTAAGATACTGATACATTACTATTTCAACCTGATATATCACTAAATGTAGCCACCAATCAGCAAGCGCCACAAGGGTTGCTGAACAAAAAATGGGCTCCTAAGCTTACATTCCTGCTTTTTCAAATAAAAATACCAAGAGAACAAAGAAAAATTGATAAAAGGAGTAAATTAGAAAGTTGCTTAAAAGTGCATGCTCTATCTGAATCATAAAAAAGAAAAAAATTGGGTTTCATATCCCTTTAAACTTCTTATTCACTTGGCTTACTATGGCAGAAGTTCCCCTTAAAACAAACTGGTATGAGATGGAAACCCAGAACATATATGATTTTCATTGCCTAATCTTACCAAAAGTTGATTTTGCTAAAATGTGACCACACAGCTACCCAACTCCATACTACTATTTCACAGGGACCAGATGCTAACGTTTTACCTAACCAGTAAGCAAATGCTGGTAGTAAAAACAAGCTTTCATTATCTGTAATTATTTATATAATTTCATTTCAACAGCTTAGATCAGGTAAATAGGTTACGCTTCCTTATAATCAATGGCCCCGCATCTATCTCATAGGCACTCTTTTCTCAGCACAAGCAGTAGACTTAAGAAAATGATATTTTTTCTTGCACACGCAGCAGTTTTTATTAAATTCTAGCTCAGTATATCATTAACACTATGATGCTGACTTAGCCATGCAGTTACATTATTGTGCTTATCACTAAGCTTTTCTGTCCAGAGAGAAATGCTTTATGTATAATTAAATACGTACTTATGTTTCTATATTGCCCAGTGAATGATCCAAACGGTAAATTATTATGCTACAAAGCCCAGGCATATTGCTGGCAATGCTACATTGTGGAACTGATTTAAAGCAACAGCTGAATGTTAGATGATTTGACAACTATGCACTGTGTAGACCTTGAGTCATAGGGGCCTATCAAGCTCCGAATGGAGCTTGAGGCCCTGTGTCTAAAGACCGCTGCTCCATAACCCTGTCCGCTTGCTCTGATGAGGCGGACAGGAATCGTGAGCTGCTGGTGCAATGCTGAATACGGAGAGCGTATATATATATATATATATAAAGGACCAATCTCAGACTGCTACAATTGTGATAGGTAGTCCACAAAAAATGGTGCTATCTAAAAAAAAAAAGGCTTTTTAAAGTAGGATCTCATTGGACAATCTCTTTAAAAGTGATGATTGCTTTTACCAAGTATTTGAATCTGTAGGGGATTTCTATAAACAGTGCTCTAATGAAACACAGTTTTACCATCCAAACCCCATCAGTTATCTGTCTCCTGATATTGTTTTGTTGGGTACCTGTAACAATGTTATATAGTACTCAAGACGCGTGCATGTGCCTGAGCCTAACTACATATGCTGTCATGGAAAGCTCATACAAAGAATGTCAAGAGAAAGAAGCACATTTAATTATAGAAATAAAAATGGTACTCTCTAAATCATAAAAGTTTTGACTTGCATGTCCATTTAAGTACTTTAGAATACAATAACAGTAAAAATGAGCTATTGCTAAAATATATGTATTTTAACACATTTAAAATAAACGTTTTCGTCCCAAAAGCTTAATCTAAAGAGCATGAACAATCTAGTGCTTGGAATATTGGTTGAATTTTGTGATAATCCTAAAACGATTCCTCATATTAATACCTGGCGCGGGAAGAAGAATGAGACAGCGGCTAAACTTCTGATAGAGCTGTGGCTTCAAGAAGAGAAGGAACTTGGTGTTAGAAGAGATGAATATGGACGTATTATTGGTGCGTACACATTCTAGTAATATGATCAATTAGTTTAGTTATTAATACTGTCGTATTTTATTAGTAAGAGCAATTATTTTATTTTATTAGTTGTTTTTCAATTGTTTAAGTATTTTTCTTGAAGTTAGCTCTAAGAAACTTCACACTGATTATAAACATAGACACCTATTAATGTTTTAGCCGTTTGTAAAAGTATCCAAAATAAATTACACTGTGAACAAGTTAAAGGGACACTAAAGTCAAAATTAAACTTTCATGATTCAGATAGAGCATGCATTTTTAAGCAACTTTCTAATTTACTCCTATTCATTTTCTTCCTTCTCTTGGTATCTTTATTTGAAAAGCAGCAATGTTTGCATTAGAGCCGGACCATTTTTGGTTCAGAACCTGGGTTGCACTTGCTTATTGGAGGCTAAATGTAGCTACCAATCAGGAAGCGCCAGCCAGGGTGCTGAACCAAAAATGGCCCGGCTCCTTAGCTTACATTTCTACTTTTTAAAATAAGGATAGCAAGAGAACAAAGAAAAAATGATAATAGGAGTAAATTAGAAAGTTCATGAAAATTGCATGCTCTGTCATAATCATGAAAGAAAAAAATTGTGTTTAGTATCCCTTTAAGACCAATATCTACATTTAATTTTATTTTCCGAATGATTAAAGGGACAGTAAAGTCATAATTAGACATTTATAATTCAGATAGAACATACAATTTTCCAATTTACTTCTATTATTTGTTTTGCTTCCTTCTCTTGTTATCCTTTGCTGAAAGGTTATCTAAGAAAGCTCAGGAGCAGCAAATAACCTAGGTTCTAGCTGCTGATTGGTGGCTGCATATACTGTATAAATACTGAATGTCATTGGCTCACCCATGTGTTCAATTAGAAACCAGTAGTGCATTGCTGCTCCTTCAACAAATGATACCAAGAGAATGAAGCAAATTTGATAATAGAAGTAAGCTGGACAGTTTAAATTGTATGTTCTACCTAAATCATGAAATAAACATTTTGGGTTTCATGTCCCTTTAAGGCTGCATTCTTAATGTGGAAAATGCATACTTATTTCCTTATAGGGTGCATTGTTATGCCTTTGTTACTCAGATATGTATAACAATGAATTGCTATTTGCTACAAAAATGATTCATACCAGTTGCTTTCTCTAACACAAATAATTAGATGCAAAGAAACCATTAGTTGGACAATTCCAGGAAGAACAAGGAGTAACCCCTTTGCCTGCTAACTGTTCCAGCATTGCCATCATAGAAGTGGCTGAAAACAATCGTGCCAAAGTCTATTCTGTGTTTTCTAAACTTGGTAAGCATATATAACATTTTGACATTTATGCATTTTAGGAGTAATGGTATCAAAAATGAAAGAAGTTGTTATTGATTAATAGCAAATATCCTCAATGTAAAAGTACTAATTTGTGTAGAATGAAAGCTGATTGTCATCATTCATAATACAAGGGGAAATAAAAGCAATAACACAAAAATGTTATTTCTTTCATGTAATTGGCAAGAGTCCATGAGCTAGTGACGTATGGGATATACAATCCTACCAGGAGGGGCAAAGTTTCGCAAACCTCAAAATGCCTATAGATACACCCCTCACCACACCCACAATTCAGTTTTACAAACTTTGTTTTACAAATGTTATATATTGCGTTATTCTTGGCGCGATAATTTTTTGTCGCAAATGTGCATCTGTATTAACGCAAGTTCGTAATTTCCTGCGTCTTAGTTGACGACAGGTTGTTTGGCGCGTAATTGTGTTTGTTATGACAGGAGTTGCGTCGTTTCCGGATGTTTGTTGGTGCCAAAAAAAAATTCAACTTCCTTTTGCGTCGTGCGTCCTACTTGGCGGCAAATTTTTGTTTAGTTTTATATTTCCCCACTTCCTATATGCTCCTTGCCTTCTTTATGCTCAGAGGGCTATGCTATTTGCTTTTTTTGTCAATTTTAGCATTTGCATTCTTTCCCATTCCTGAAACTGCTATATGTGGAAATAAGATTTCTTTCATGTAATTAGCAAGAGTCCATGAGCTAGTGACGTATGGGATATACATTCCTACCAGGAGGGGCAAAGTTTCCCAAACCTCAAAATGCCTATAAATACACCCCTCACCACACCCACAATTCAGTTTTACAAACTTTGCCTCCCGTGGAGGTGGTGAAGTAAGTTTGTGCTAGATTCTACGTTGATATGCGCTCCGCAGCAAGTTGGGGCCCGGTTTTCCTCTCAGCGTGCAGTGAATGTCAGAGGGATGTGAGGAGAGTATTGCCTATTTGAATGCAATGATCTCCTTCTACGGGGTCTATTTCATAGGTTCTCTGTTATCGGTCGTAGAGATTCATCTCTTACCTCCCTTTTCAGATCGACGATATACTCTTATTTATATACCATTACCTCTGCTGATTCTCGTTTCAGTACTGGTTTGGCTTTCTACAAACATGTAGATGAGTGTCCTGGGGTAAGTAAATCTTATTTTCTGTGACACTCTAAGCTATGGTTGGGCACTTTGTTTATAAAGTTCTAAATATATGTATTCAAACATTTATTTGCCTTGACTCAGAATGTTCAACATTCCTTATTTTCAGACAGTCAGTTTCATATTTGGGATAATGCATTTGAATTAATCATTTTTTCTTACCTTCAAAAATTTGCCTCTTTTTTCCCTGTGGGCTGTTAGGCTTGCGGGGGCTGAAAATGCTTCATTTTATTGCGTCATTCTTGGCGCTGACTTTTTTGGCGCAAAAAAAAATCTTTTCCGTTTCCGGCGTCATACGTGTCGCCGGAAGTTGCGTCATTTTTTGACGTTATTTTGCGCCAAAAATGTCGGCGTTCCGGAAGTGGCGTCATTTTTGGCGCCAAAAGCATTTAGGCGCCAAATAATGTGGGCGTCTTATTTGGCGCTAAAAAAAAAATATGGGCGTCGCTTTTGTCTCCACATTATTTAAGTCTCATTTTTCATTGCTTCTGGTTGCTAGAAGCTTGTTCTTTGGCATTTTTTCCCATTCCTGAAACTGTCATTTAAGGAATTTGATCAATTTTGCTTTATATGTTGTTTTTTCTCTTACATATTGCAAGATGTCTCACGTTGCATCTGAGTCAGAAGATACTTCAGGAAAATCGCTGTCTAGTGCTGGACCTACCAAAGCTAAGTGTATCTGCTGTAAACTTTTGGTAGCTATTCCTCCGGCTGTTGTTTGTTTTAATTGTCATGACAAACTTGTTAATGCAGATAATATTTCCTTTAGTAAAGTACCATTGCCTGTTGCAGTTCCTTCAACATCTAAGGTGCAGAATGTTCCTGATAACATAAGAGATTTTGTTTCTGAATCCATCAAGAAGGCTATGTCTGTTATTTCTCCTTCTAGTAAACATAAAAAATCTTTTAAAACTTCTCTCCCTACAGATGAATTTTTAAATGAACATCATCATTCTGATTCTGATGATTCTTCTGGTTCAGAGGATTCTGTCTCAGAGATTGATGCTGATAAATCTTCATATTTATTTAAAATGGAATTTATTCGTTCTTTACTTAAAGAAGTACTAATTGCTTTAGAAATAGAGGATTCTGGTCCTCTTGATACTAATTCTAAACGTTTAGATAAGGTATTTAAATCTCCTGTGGTTATTCCAGAAGTTTTTCCTGTTCCTAATGCTATTTCTGAAGTAATTTCCAAAGAATGGGATAAATTGGGTAATTCATTTACTCCTTCTAAACGTTTTAAGCAATTATATCCTGTGCCGTCTGACAGATTAGAATTTTGGGACAAAATCCCTAGAGTTGATGGGGCTATTTCTACCCTTGCTAAACGTACTACTATTCCTACGTCAGATGGTACTTCGTTTAAGGATCCTTTAGATAGGAAAATTGAATCCTTTCTAAGAAAAGCTTATCTGTGTTCAGGTAATCTTCTTAGACCTGCTATATCATTGGCTGATGTTGCTGCAGCTTCAACTTTTTGGTTGGAAACTTTAGCGCAACAAGTAACAGATCATGATTCTCATAATATTATTATTCTTCTTCAGCATGCTAATAATTTTATCTGTGATGCCATTTTTGATATTATTAGAGTTGATGTCAGGTTTATGTCTCTAGCTATTTTAGCTAGAAGAGCTTTATGGCTTAAGACTTGGAATGCTGATATGGCTTCTAAATCAACTCTACTTTCCATTTCTTTCCAGGGTAACAAATTATTTGGTTCTCAGTTGGATTCTATTATCTCAACTGTTACTGGTGGGAAAGGAACTTTTTTACCACAGGATAAAAAATCTAAGGGTAAAAACAGGGCTAATAATCGTTTTCGTTCCTTTCGTTTCAACAAAGAACAAAAGCCTGATCCTTCATCCTCAGGAGCAGTTTCAGTTTGGAAACCATCTCCAGTCTGGAATAAATCCAAGTCTGCTAGAAAGGCAAAGCCTGCTTCTAAGTCCACATGAAGGTGCGGCCCTCATTCCAGCTCAGCTGGTAGGGGGCAGGTTACGTTTTTTCAAAGAAATTTGGTTCAATTCTGTTCACAATCTTTGGATTCAGAACATTGTTTCAGAAGGGTACAGAATTGGTTTCAAGATGAGACCTCCTGCAAAGAGATTTTTTCTTTCCTGTGTCCCAGTAAATCCAGTGAAAGCTCAAGCATTTCTGAATTGTGTT
Organism: Bombina bombina; assembly: GCF_027579735.1. Lineage (NCBI taxonomy): Eukaryota > Metazoa > Chordata > Amphibia > Anura > Bombinatoridae > Bombina > Bombina bombina. The sequence continues at coordinate 269,880,666 of NC_069503.1, forward strand.
TCAGATCTAGAGTTGGCTGGAGTAATTATGCCAGTTCCAGTTCCGGAACAGGGGATGGGGTTTTATTCAAATCTCTTCATTGTACCAAAGAAGGAGAATTCCTTCAGACCAGTTCTGGATCTAAAAATATTGAATCGTTATGTAAGAATACCTACGTTCAAAATGGTAACTGTAAGGACTATCTTGCCTTTTGTTCAGCAAGGGCATTATATGTCCACAATAGATTTACAGGATGCATATCTGCATATTCCGATTCATCCAGATCATTATCAGTTCCTGAGATTCTCTTTTCTGGACAAGCATTACCAGTTTGTGGCTCTGCCATTTGGCCTAGCTACAGCTCCAAGAATTTTTACAAAGGTTCTCGGTGTCCTTCTGTCTGTAATCAGAGAACAGGGTATTGTGGTATTTCCTTATTTGGACGATATCTTGGTACTTGCTCAGTCTTTACATTTAGCAGAATCTCATACGAATCGACTTGTGTTGTTTCTTCAAGATCATGGTTGGAGGATCAGTTTACCAAAAAGTTCATTGATTCCTCAGACAAGGGTGACCTTTCTGGGTTTCCAGATAGATTCAGTGTCCATGACTCTGTCTTTAACAGACAAGAGACGTCTAAAATTGATTTCAGCTTGTCGAAACCTTCAGTCACAATCATTCCCTTCGGTAGCCTTATGCATGGAAATTCTAGGTCTTATGACTGCTGCATCGGACGCGATCCCCTTTGCTCGTTTTCACATGCGACCTCTTCAGCTCTGTATGCTGAATCAATGGTGCAAGGATTACACAAAGATATCTCAAATAATATCTTTAAAACCGATTGTACGACACTCTCTAACGTGGTGGACAGATCACCATCGTTTAATTCAGGGGGCTTCTTTTGTGCTTCCGACCTGGACTGTAATTTCAACAGATGCAAGTCTCACGGGTTGGGGAGCTGTGTGGGGATCTCTGACGGCACAAGGAGTTTGGGAATCTCAGGAGGTGAGATTACCGATCAATATTTTGGAACTCTGTGCAATTTTCAGAGCTCTTCAGTTTTGGCCTCTTCTGAAGAGAGAATCGTTCATTTGTTTTCAGACAGACAATGTCACAACTGTGGCATACATCAATCATCAAGGAGGGACTCACAGTCCTCTGGCTATGAAAGAAGTATCTCGAATTCTGGTTTGGGCGGAATCCAGCTCCTGTCTAATCTCTGCGGTTCATATCCCAGGTATAGACAATTGGGAAGCGGATTATCTCAGTCGCCAAACGTTGCATCCGGGCGAATGGTCTCTTCACCCAGAGGTATTTCTTCAGATTGTTCAAATGTGGGAACTTCCAGAAATAGATTGAGACTGATGGCGTCTCATCTAAACAAGAAACTTCCCAGGTATCTGTCCAGATCCCGGGATCCTCAGGCGGAGGCAGTGGATGCATTATCACTTCCTTGGAAGTATCATCCTGCCTATATCTTTCCGCCTCTAGTTCTTCTTCCAAGAGTAATCTCCAAGATTCTGAAGGAATGCTCGTTTGTTCTGCTGGTAGCTCCGGCATGGCCTCACAGGTTTTGGTATGCGGATCTGGTCCGGATGGCCTCTTGCCAACCGTGGACTCTTCCGTTAAGACCAGACCTTCTGTCGCAAGGTCCTTTTTTCCATCAGGATCTGAAATCCTTAAATTTAAAGGTATGGGGATTGAACGCTTGATTCTTGGTCAAAGAGGTTTCTCTGACTCTGTGATTAATACTATGTTACAGGCGCGTAAATCTGTATCTAGAGAGATATATTATAGAGTCTGGAAGACTTATATTTCTTGGTGTCTTTCTAATCATTTTTCTTGGCATTCTTTTAGAATACCGAGAATTTTACAGTTTCTTCAGGATGGTTTAGATAAGGGTTTGTCCGCAAGTTCCTTGAAAGGTCAAATCTCTGCTCTTTCTGTTCTTTTTCACAGAAAGATTGCTATTCTTCCTGATATTCATTGTTTTGTACAAGCTTTGGTTCGTATAAAACCTGTCATTAAGTCAATTTCTCCTCCTTGGAGCTTGAATTTGGTTCTGGGGGCCCTTCAAGCTCCTCCGTTTGAACCTATGCATTCATTGGACATTAAATTACTTTCTTGGAAAGTTTTGTTCCTTTTGGCAATCTCTTCTGCCAGAAGAGTTTCTGAATTATCTGCTCTTTCTTGTGAGTCTCCTTTTCTGATTTTTCATCAGGATAAGGCGGTGTTGCGAACTTCTTTTGATTTTTTACCTAAAGTTGTGAATTCCAACAACATTAGTAGAGAAATTGTGGTTCCTTCATTATGTCCTAATCCTAAGAATTCTAAGGAGAAATCATTGCATTCTTTGGATGTTGTTAGAGCTTTGAAATATTATGTTGAAGCTACTAAGTCTTTCCGTAAGACTTCTAGTCTATTTGTTATCTTTTCCGGTTCTAGAAAAGGCCAGAAAGCTTCTGCCATTTCTTTGGCATCTTGGTTGAAATCTTTAATTCATCTTGCCTATGTTGAGTCGGGTAAAACTCCGCCTCAGAGGATTACAGCTCATTCTACTAGGTCAGTTTCTACTTCCTGGGCGTTTAGGAATGAAGCTTCGATTGATCAGATTTGCAAAGCAGCAACTTGGTCCTCTTTGCATACTTTTACTAAATTCTACCATTTTGATGTATTTTCTTCTTCTGAAGCAGTTTTTGGTAGAAAAGTACTTCAGGCAGCGGTTTCAGTTTGAATCTTCTGCTTATGTTTTTCATTAAACTTTATTTTGGGTGTGGATTATTTTCAGCAGGAATTGGCTGTCTTTATTTTATCCCTCCCTCTCTAGTGACTCTTGTGTGGAAAGATCCACATCTTGGGTAATCATTATCCCATACGTCACTAGCTCATGGACTCTTGCTAATTACATGAAAGAAAACATAATTTATGTAAGAACTTACCTGATAAATTCATTTCTTTCATATTAGCAAGAGTCCATGAGGCCCGCCCTTTTTTTGTGGTGGTTATGATTTTTGTATAAAGCACAATTATTCCAATTCCTTATTTTATATGCTTTTGCACTTTTTTATCCCCCCACTTCTTGACTATTCGTTAAACTGAATTGTGGGTGTGGTGAGGGGTGTATTTATAGGCATTTTGAGGTTTGGGAAACTTTGCCCCTCCTGGTAGGAATGTATATCCCATACGTCACTAGCTCATGGACTCTTGCTAATATGAAAGAAATGAATTTATCAGGTAAGTTCTTACATAAATTATGTTATTTCTGTTTAAATTTTGTTTTTGTTTTTTACATTTTACAAGATGTCTCAATCTGATCCTGTCTCAAAAGCTGCTGTAGGAACCATGCTGCATGAACACAGTTCTACCAAAGCTAAGTGTATCTGTTTTAAGCTAGTGCAGATTATATCTCCAGCTGTAGTATGTAACAGTTGTCATGATAAACTTTTTCATGCAGAAAAGGTTTTTATTAGTGCTAGTACAGTATCTGTTGTTCCTTCAACATCTAAAGTACATGATATCCCTTTTGATATGAAAAATTATATTGCTGCTGTGATTAAGAAGGCTATGGCTACTATACCGCCTTCAAATAAACGTAAAAGGTCTTTTAAATCTTCTCATAATACTGATGAAATTTGTAATGACTGACAACATACTGATATATCCACCTCTGATGAGGATCTCTTTGATTCAGAAGATCTTACTTCAGACATTGACACTGATAAATCTTCTTATCTTTTTAAGGTTGAGTATATTTGTTCTTTGTTAAAAGAAGTGTTGATAACTTTGAATATTGAGAAATCTGGGCCTCTTGATAATAAATCCAGTAAACATTTAAATTCTGTCTATAAACCTCCTGTGATTACTCCTGAGGTTTTTCATGTTCCTGATGCTATTTCTGATGTGATTGCTAAGGAATGGTCTAAGCTTGGTACTTCTTTTGTTCCTTCTTCAAGGTTTAAAAAGTTGTATCCTTTGCCAGTAGCTAGGTTAGAGTTTTGGGGAAAAGTCCCTAAGGTTGATGGGGCTATTTCTACTCTTGCTAAGTGTACTACTATTCCTATGGAAGATAGTACCTCTTTTAATGTTCCTTTAGATAGGAAAATTGAATCTTATCTAAGGAAAGCTTATTTACATTCTGACTATATTCTCAGACCTGCCATTTCTATTACTGATGTTGCGGCTGCATCAACTTTTTGGTTGGACAGCTTAGCACATGGGTAAAAAGATTCTGATTTGCATATCATTGTTCATTTGCTTCATCATGCAAATCATTTTATCTGTGATGCTATTTTTGATATCATCAAGATTGATGTTAAATCTATGTCTTTGGCTATTTTAGCTAGAAGAGCTTTATGGCTCAAATCATGGAGTGTTGACATGGTATCTAAATCTAGGTTACTATCTCTATCATTCCAGGGTAATAATTTGTTTGGTCCCCAGTTGGATTCTATCATTTCCACTATTACTGGGAGAATGCAGGTTTTTTTGCCCCAAGATAAAAAATCTAAGGGTAAATCTAAAGCTTCTAATCGGTTTCGTTCCTTTCGTCGGAATAGAGAACAGAAAACCACTCCTTCCCCTAAGGACTCTGGCTCCAATAGACAGCCATCTTCGAGTTGGAATAAATCCAAGCCTTCTAAGAAACCAAAGCCAGCCCCCAAGACTCCATGAAGGTGTGATCCTCTTTGCTCGTTTTCATATGAGACCTCTGCAGCTTTGCATGCTGAATCAACGGTGCAGGGATTATATTCGAATATCACAATTGATATACTTAAATCCCAACATTCATCTCTATCTGTCCTGGTGGTTGGACCATCATCAGATTATTCAAAGGGCCTCTTTTGTTCGTCCTTCCTGGACTGTGATTTCAACAGATGCAAGTCTCACAGGTTGGGGAGCTGTATGGGGGTCTCTGACAGCACAAGGGGTTTGGAATCCTCAAGAGGTGAGGTAACCAATCAATATTTTAGAATTCCTTGCTATTTTCAGGGCTCTTCAGACTTGGCCTCTATTAAAGAGAGAATCATTTATTCATTTTCAGACAGACAATATCACAACTGTGGCATATGTCAATCATCAGGGTGGGACTTGCAGTCCTTTAGTGATGAAAGAACTATCTCTTATACTTTCCTGGGCGGAATTCAACTCCTGTCTAATTTCTGCGATACATATCCTAGGTGTAGACAATTGGGAAGCTGATTATCTCAGTCGTCAGTCTTTACATCCAGGGGAGTGGTCTCTCCATCCAGATGGATTTTGTCAGATTGTACAGATGTGGGGTCTTCCCGAAATAGATCTGATGGCTTCCCATCTAAACAAGAAGCTTCCCAGGTACCTTTCCAGGTCCAGGCATCCTCTGGCGGAGATAGTGGATGCGTTAGCAGTTCCTTGGTTATACCAACCTGCTTACATTTTTCCGCCTCTAGTTCTTCTTCCAAGGGTGTGTTTCTGATAGCACCAGCATGGCCTCACCGGTTTTGGTATGCGGATCTTGTCCGGATGTCCAGTTGCCAACCTTGGCCACTTACTTTAAGGCCAGACCTTCTGTCTCAAGGGCCGTTTTTTTCCATAATGATCTCAAATCGCTAAATTTGAAGGTATGGAAATTGAACGCTTAGTGCTTAGTCATAGAGGTTTCTCTGACTCAGTGATTAATACTATGCTACAGGCTCGTAAGTCTGTTTCAAGGAAGATTTATTAATGGGTTTGGAAAACCTATATTTCATGGTGTTTTTCTCATAAATTCTCTTAGCATTCTTTTAGAATTCCTAGAATTTTACAGTTTCCTCTGGGTGGTTTGGATAAAGGTTTGTCTACAAGTACTTTGAAGGGACAAATCTCTGCTCTTTATGTTTTATTTCATAGAAAGATTGCTAAACCTGATATTCACTGTTTTTTGTTCAGGCTTTGGTTCGTATCAAGCCTGTTATTAAATCAATCTCTCCTCCTTAAAGTGTTAATTTGGTTTTGAAGGCTTTGCAGGTTCCTCCTTCTGAGCCTATGCATTCTTTGGATATTAAACTACTTTCTTGAAAGTGTTGTTTCTTTTGGCTATCTCTTCAGCTAGAAGAGTTTCTGAATTGTCTGCTCTCTCTTGTGAGTCTCCCTTTCTGATTTTCCATCAGGATAAGGCTGTTTTGCGGACTTTGTTTAAAGTTTTTTCCTAAGGTTGTGAATTCTAACAACATTAGTAGGGAAATTGTTGCTCCTTCCTTGTGTCCTAATCCTAAGAATACTCTTGAAAGATCTTTAAATTTTTTGGATGTTGTAAGGGCTTTGAAATATTATGTCGAAGCTACTTTCAGGAAGACTTCTAGTCTATTTGTTGTTTTGTTCTGGTCCTAGGAAAGGTCAGAAAGCCTCTGCCATTTCTTTGGCATCTTGGTTAAAGCTTTTGATTTACAAGGCTTATTTGGAGGCGGGACAGTCTTCCTGCCTCAGAGAATTACAGCTCATTCTACTAGATCAGTCGCCACTTCTTGGGCTTTTAAGAATGAAGCTTCGGTTGATCAGATTTGCAAAGCAGCAACTTGGTCTTCTTTGCATACATTTACAAAATTTTACCATTTTGATGTATTTGCTTCTTCTGAAGCAGTCTTTGGTAGAAAAGTTCTTCAGGCAGCTGTCTCAGTTTGAATTTTTTTGCTTATGATTTTTTCTTGAAATTTATGAGAATTATTTTTTTGTGTATTTCATTTTTTCAGCGGAAATAGCTGTTTTTATTTTATCCCTCCCTCTCTAGTGACTCTTCTGTGGACTTCCACATCTTGGGTATTTCTATCCCATCAAACATCACTAGCTCATGGACTCTTGCCAATTACATGAAAGAAAACATAATTTATGTAAGAACTTACCTGATACATTTATTTCTTTCATATTGGCAAGAGTCCATGAGGCCCACCCTTTTTTTGGTGGTTATGATTTTTGTATAAAAGCACAATTATTTTTCCAGTTCCTCTTTTTGTATGCTTTTTTACTCCTTATTTTATCACCCCACTACTTGGCTATTCGTTAAACTGAATTGTAGGTGTGTGTGTGGGGGGGGGGGGTTTATAGGCATTTTGAAGGTTTGGGAAACTTTGCCCTTCCTGGTAGGAATGTATATCCCATACATCACTAGTTCATGGACTCTTGCCAATATGAAAGAAATTAATTCATCAGGTAAGTTCTTACATAAATTATGTTATTTCTAAATTCATCTTTATTATAAACATTTAACTCCCTCTCATGCTCCCTGTTAGTATTGCACTATTACTCTTCTGACAACGGATTCTCAATAGACAAGTCTTACTATGGAAATTTACCATGAGAGATAAAATATTTTTGACATTTTAGCATACAATTTTAAACAAATTTCCAATTTACTTCTATTATTTAATTTGCTTCCTTTTCTTTGTTATCCTTTGCTCAGGAGCAGCAAAGAACCTAGGTTCTAGCTGCTGATTGGTGCCTGCATATATATATAGCAATTGTCATTGGCTCACCCATGTGTTCAGTTAGAAACCAGTAGTGCATTGTTGCTCCTTCAATAAATAATACCAAGAGAATGAAGCAAATTTGATAATAGAAGTAAACTGGAAAGTTGTTTAAAATTGTACATTCCTCCTAAATCATGAAAGAAAATGTCCCTTTAATGGAGATCCATTACAGTGATATGAAACCCACTATCTTTTATGATTCACATAGAACATTCGATTTTAAACAACTTTCCAATTGACTTCTTTTATCTAATTTGCTTCATTCGCTTGCTGTCATATATTGAAAATACCGGAATTACCTAGGTTGGCTCAGGAGCAGCAAATCATTACTGGAAATTAGTTGCTGATTGGTGGCTGCACATTTATGCCTCTTGGAATTGTCTTACTTGATGTATTCAGCTAGCTCCCAGTAATACATTGCTGCTCCTTTAATAAATGATACCAAGAGAACAAAGAAAATGTAATATTACAAGAAAATTGTAAAGTACTTTAAAATTATATGATCTATCTGAATCATGAAAGAAAACATTTGGGTATCATGTCCCTTTGATTTTAATTGAGCTATATAGTTATAAAATACTAAATTTTGGTGTTTTTTTGGATGCTGAACTGATGTTGTATATAATAAAATGCGTGTTTGAAATATTTAGGAAATAATGACTCCCGTGCTGTTACTTACCATATATGCCATATAAAATTTACATTTTATTTGCATTTCATATGGTAGCATTATCTCCTATCATAATTTTTCTGCAAACTAAAGTTATTTTTTTGACATGCTTGCTGAAAAAACATAATATATGATTTGTGTGGGTAATTCTCAGAAAAAAAACGTTCTAGGTAAAATGAGTTCTAGCACAGGGGTGTAAAATGGCTCAGCACTGAAGAGATTAAAGTGATTGTAATTTTTAATGAATTAAAGGCCAGTATCAAAAATACTTTGAAAAGCAGGGGCACTTTAATTCATTAAAGTTTACAAAGATACTTATTTTTTTAAATATTTACCTTTGCGTTATATTAAACATAACTCCGATCCTCCACCACAGCTCCTGCTTTCTTTAGCAGATTGATAACAAATCCGACTTCCTCCAATCTTGCTTTGCCCCACGCGCTGGACGCCAAAGGGGGCACACAACGATTGGAGGAAGCCGGATTCTTCATCGATCTGCTAAAGAAAGCAGGAGCTGCAGGCGGAGGATTGGCATTATGTTTACCATAACGCAAAGGTAAGTATTTTTAAAAAATAAGCATCTTTGTAAACTTTAATGAATTAAAGTGCCCCTGTTTTTAAGATTATTATTTGATACTGGGCTTTAATTTGTTAAAGTTTACAATCACTTTAAGCATTTTTGCTTTTTTTATATCTGGATTGTTTTATTGTACTTCAGTGTTACACAGCTACATAGTTATGTTACATTTGTTATTTAATTAACTGTTGTTTAGAAATCATGTTAAAACATACATAATAATATAACTTCCTTTTCTATCTTCCTATAACAAATTAATCGTATATACATCACAAATAAATTATCATCTCTATTTGAGCTTTTTATAATCTTTTTCATTCTAATGATTTTTTTTTTCTTTTTTGTTTAATTTAAGGTTTTGAAAATCTGCCTGGTTTGTCTGCTCTTGATTATGTCACCCTAAGTGTAATAAGCCGATATCTAGATTTTAAAGTAAGTGTTATTATCATCCTCTTTAACCTTTGTAGCTTATTTGTATTTGAAAAAAAACTACTTAAAGGGACATTGTACTCAGGGGAGCAGCATATAAGAGATCATTATATTTAAATCTAATACAAGAACATCCTTTTAAAAAGGGCTAGGATCTCTCTCTCCATCCCCCCACTGGAAGGCTTATTTCGAGCTATTTAGTGCTTTTGTTCTAGCACTAACACCACCAGAAGTAACATTTTTTTGTGCACGGGTTAGTGCTTGTATTTCAAGTTGAAAGTAAAAATTTGCAAGCGAAACCCAATGCGCACTGCCTAAAGGACTTACAACCACATTAGCTTATTCTCCCTACAGACTTCAATGTAGCACACTTTAAAAAAAAAATTAACACTTATCGCTTGCGTGCTAGCCCAACACCATATTAAACCCACAGCGCTATACCCGGCAGGAGTTATTAATATTTCACATTCCAATGTTCTTCACATACAGAAATTGTTATTTCTCTTGTAAGATGTATCGAGTCCACGGATTCATCCATACTTGTGGGGATATTCTCCTTCCTAACAGGAAGTGGCAAAGAGAGCACCCACAGCAGAGCTGTCTATATAGCTCCTCCCTTAGCTCCAGCCCCCCCCCCCCTCAGTCATTCTCTTTGCCTGCTTAACTGCTAGGAAGGGTAAAGTGAGTGTGGTGACAAAAATGTTAGTTTTTATTTTCTCAAGCAAAAGTTTGTTATTTTAAATGGTACCGGTGTGTACTATTTACTCTCTGGCAGAAAAGGGATGAAGATTTCTGCAAGGAGGATGATGATCTTAGCACTTTGTAACTAAGATCCACTGCTGTTCTCACAAGGGCTGAAGAGTACAGGAAAACTTCAGTTGGGGGAACGGTTTACATGCTAAGCTGCATTGAGGTATGTTCAGTCTATTTTTTTCTAGACAGACTGTGATAATTCTAGAAAAGGCTGGCAATATCCCCATGAGGGAAGGGTAAGCTGTATTCAGACACTTAGTAGGAATCCCAGCTTGCATAAAGGGCTCATTAGTTCCTGGTGACACTGTTAGGAAAAAACGTTTTTTCATTGCAAACATAACGTTTTTTGAGGGACTTTAAGGGGTCATTGTGGCTTATTTAAGGGTTATTAACCCACATGGATAGTTTAGAAACACTCTGGTGTGTTTCTTTTAGGCCCCATAACATTGAGTGAGGTGGGAGGGGCCTATTTTCGCGCCTCAGTTGCACAGTTTCTTTTACTCGGAGACATCCAGCTGCTTCTCCAGAGGGTCCTGCCGTGTTTGAGGGCTTAAAAGAAGTTTTTCCCCACACAAATCTTTCCTAAAGGGCAGGTAGGCGCCACAGCAGAGCTGTGGCAAGGTGCTGAACGTTTTTTACCGGTTTTTGACGTTTTGTCAATCCGGTTTTTACATTAAGGGGTTAATCGTTTATTTGTCTAGCTGTGCAATCTTACTAAGGCTTTATGATGCTACTGTAAAAACTTTGTAAAGTTTACTGCTTTTTTACACTGTTTTGCAGAGTTTGTGCATCTTTTTTTCTCTTAAAGGCACAGTACTGTTTTCTTCTAAGCATTATTTGCTTTGATTAAAGTGTTTTCCAAGCTTGCTTGTCTCATTACTAGCCTGTTTAACATGTTTGACATCAAGGAAAATCCTTGTTCAATGTGTTTAGAAGCCATTGTGGAACCCCCTCTTAGAATGTGTCCCACTTGCACTGATATGTCTATAAATTATAAAGAGGATATTTTAGCACTTAAAAATATAGCAATAGATGATTCTCAGACAAAAGGAAATGTGTGTTTGACATCTAGCTCTCCCCAAGTGTCACAACCAGTAACGCCCGCACAAGTGACGCCAAGTACCTCTAGTGCGTCTAATTCATTTACGTTACAAGACATGGCCACAGTTATGAATAAAACCCTCACAGAGGTTTTCTCTAAACTGCCTGATTTACAAGGAAAGCGTGACAGCTCTGGGTTAAGAACAAATGCTGAGCCGTCTGACACTTTAGTAGCCGTATCCGATATACCCTCACAATGTTCTGAAGTAGGGGTAAGGGATTTGTTATCTGAGGGAAAAATTTCTGATTTAGGAAAGATGCTCCCTCAGACAGATTCTGATATGACGGCCTTTAAATTTAAGCTTGAACACCTCTGCTTATTGCTCAGGGAGGTATTAGCGACTCTAGATGATTGTGACCCTATAGTGGTTCCAGAGAAATTGTGTAAAATGGACAAATACTTAGAGGTTCCTGTTTACACTGATGTTTTTCCAGTCCCTAAGAGGATTGTGAATATTGTTACTAAGGAGTGGGATAAACCAGGTATTCCGTTCGCTCCCCCTCCTGTTTTTAAGAAAATGTTTCCCATATCTGACACCATGCGGGACTTGTGGCAGACGGTTCCTAAGGTGGAGGGAGCTATTTCTACTCTTGCTAAGCGTACAACTATACCTATCGAAGACAGTTGTGCTTTCAAAGATCCTATGGATAAAGAATTAGAGGGTCTCCTGAAGAAAATTTTTGTTCAACAAGGTTTTCTTCTCCAACCTATTGCGTGCATTGTTCCTGTAACTACTGCAGCTGCTTTCTGGTTCGAGGCTCTAGAAGAGGCTCTTCAGATGGAGACTCCATTAGATGATATTATGGATAGAATTAAGTCCCTTAAGTTGGCTAATTCTTTCATTACAGATGTCGCTTTTCAACTGTCTAAATTAGTGGCAAAGAATTCAGGTTTTGCCATTTTAGCACGCAGGGCGTTATGGCTTAAGTCCTGGTCTGCTGATGTATCATCAAAATCTAAACTTTTGATCATCCCTTTCAAAGGAAAGACCCTATTCGAGCCTGAACTGAAAGAGATTATTTCAGACATCACTGGAGGGAAAGGCCATGCCCTCCCTCAGGATAAAGCAAATAAATTGAGGACCAAACAAAATCATTTTCGTTCCTTTCGGAACTTCAAGGGTGGTCCCGCTTCAGCTTCCCCTGCTGCAAAGCAAGAGGGGAATTTTGCACAATCCAAGTCAGTCTGGAGACCTAACCAGGCTTGGAACAAGGGTAAGGTGAGTGCAAAAATATAGCGCTAATAGCTAAAGTAGACCTAGGCCACTCTAAGACAGTCCCCCCAGGATTGTCACAAGTAGAACAAGATAGAAAGAATAAGAGGGCGCTAAAGCTAAGATCCCACCACACTTAGTCAAAAATAATATAAACAACAGAAGGCAAATTAATAACTTTACTTCACAAAATTTAAAATACAATTTATATAGCAATTGGAAATATAGACGAGAATTGATATGTAAAAAGGGACGTCTCCCTTAATAAAAATAAAAATGAATTGGAATACCACCTTTAAAAAGATAAAAAATATATACTGGAGCTTAATAAATTATGTTCATATATTCGATGAGCGTTAGTTATCCAGCGTGATTGGCTACACTTTAGTGAGTAGCTACACTTTTGAAACAATGTTCCTTATATGGGCTGATCAAGGAAAAAACGTGTTACTGTCCATCAAATGGTTATAACATAGAGAAATTGTATTGTTATTCCTTGTGTGACTCCCTATGATGTGGTCCAAATAGTCATAATACACACCTTAGGGTAAAGATGATTGATACGATCTTATTAGACTCACACTGTCCGATATATGTCCAGGTAAGCGGTATCCTCCAATGCAATACTGCTCTGTTTACTTGCGTGGGCTGAACCCGGTCAGCGTGTATGGAAACTGCTTGTCACTCCGATTTCTTGTGTGCTTGGTTTTCGATTCCAAAGGCAAAAGGTGAAATCCGCAGGCCCGCACTTAGCGTGGAACACGCGCGGGTTGGATATTCTTGAACTAGGTTCAAGGTTGATTTCCAGTTGTTCCCTGCAAAGGACTTTATTTTATCTCTTATCTAGGTACCTAGTTCAAGAATATCCAACCCGTGCGTGTTCCACGCTAAGTGCGGGCCTGCGGATTTCACCTTTTGCCTTTGGAATCGAAAACCAAGCACACAAGAAATCGGAGTGACAAGCAGTTTCCATACACGCTGACCGGGTTCAGCCCACGCAAGTAAACAGAGCAGTATTGCATTGGAGGATACCGCTTACCTGGACATATATCGGACAGTGTGAGTCTAATAAGATCGTATCAATCATCTTTACCCTAAGGTGTGTATTATGACTATTTGGACCACATCATAGGGAGTCACACAAGGAATAACAATACAATTTCTCTATGTTATAACCATTTGATGGACAGTAACACGTTTTTTCCTTGATCAGCCCATATAAGGAACATTGTTTCAAAAGTGTAGCTACTCACTAAAGTGTAGCCAATCACGCTGGATAACTAACGCTCATCGAATATATGAACATAATTTATTAAGCTCCAGTATATATTTTTTATCTTTTTAAAGGTGGTATTCCAATTCATTTTTATTTTTATTAAGGGAGACGTCCCTTTTTACATATCAATTCTCGTCTATATTTCCAATTGCTATATAAATTGTATTTTAAATTTTGTGAAGTAAAGTTATTAATTTGCCTTCTGTTGTTTATATTATTTTTGACTAAGTGTGGTGGGATCTTAGCTTTAGCGCCCTCTTATTCTTTCTATCTTGGAACAAGGGTAAACAGGCCAAGAAGCCTGCAGCTGTCTCTAAGACAGCATGAAGGGGTAGCCCCCGATCCGGGACTGGATCTAGTAGGGGGCAGACTCTCTCTCTCTTCGCTCAGGCTTGGGCAAGAGATGTCCATGATTCCTGGGCTTTAGAAATTGTGTCCCAGGGATATCTTCTGGACTTCAAAGACTCCCCCCCAAGGGGGAGATTTCACATTTCTCCATTGTCTGCAAACCAGACAAAGAGAGAGGCGTTCTTACGCTGTGTAGAAGACCTACATACCATGGGAGTGATCCGCCAGTTCCAAAAGCGGAACAAGGGCTAGGGTTTTACTCAAACTTGTTTGTGGTTCCCAAAAAAGAGGGAACTTTCAGACCAATCTTGGATCTCAAAATTCTAAGCAAGTTCCTCAGAGTACCATCATTCAAGATGGAGACTATTCGGACTATTCTACATCTGATCCAGGAGCGTCAATATATGACTACCGTGGACTTAAAGGATGCGTATCTACACATCCCTATTCACAGAGATCATCATCAATTCCTCAGATTCGCGTTTCTGGACAGGCATTACCAGTTTGTGGCCCTTCCCTTCGGGTTGGCCACGGCTCCCAGAATTTTCACAAAGGTGCTAGGATCCCTTTTGGCAGTTCTAAGACCGTGGGGCATAGCAGTGGCACCTTATCTAGACGACATCTTAATTCAGGCGTCGACTTTCCAGCTAGCCAAGTCTCACACGGACATCGTGTTGGCTTTTCTGAGATATCACCGGTGGAAGGTGAACATAAAAAAGAGTTCTCTCTTCCGTCTCACAAGAGTTTCCTTCCTAAGGACTCTGATAGACTCGGTAGAAATGAAAGTATTTCTGACGGAGGTCAGAAAATCAAAACTCTTAACCACTTGCCGAGCTCTTCATTCCATTCCTCGACCATCAGTGGCTCAGTGTATGGAGGTAATCGGACTCATGGTAGCGGCAATGGACATAGTTCCTTTTGCCCGCCTACACCTCAGACCACTGCAACTATGCATGCTCAAACAGTGGAATGGGGATTATGCAGATTTATCTCCTCAACTGCATCTGGACTAGGAGACCAGAGACTCTCTTCTCTGGTGGTTGTCTCAGGGAATGTGTTTCCGCAGGCCAGAGTTGCTCATAGTAACGTCAGATGCCAGCCTGCTAGGCTGGGGTGCAGTCTGGAACTCCCTGAAAGCACAGGGCTTATGGTCTCGGGTGGAAACTCTCCTCCCGATAAACATTCTAGAACTGAGAGCGATATTCAATGCGCTTCAGGCGTGATCTCAGCTAGCTGCGGCCAAATTCATCAAATTTCAGTCGGACAACATCACGACTGTAGCTTATATCAATCATCAAGGAGGAACACGGAGTTCTCTAGCGATGATGGAGGTAACCAAAATAATCCGATGGGCGGAGGATCACTCTCGCCATCTCTCAGCAATCCATATCCCTGGGGTAGAGAACTGGGAGGCGGATTTCCTAAGTCGTCAGATTTTTCATCCGGGGGAGTGGGAGCTCCATCCGGAGGTATTTGCCCAGCTGACTCAGCTATGGGGCACACCAGAATTGGATCTTATGGCGTCCTGGCAGAACTCCAAACTTCCTCGTTACGGTTCCAGGTCTCGGGAACTCCAGGCGGTACTGATAGATGCTCTAGCAGTGCCCTGGTCCTTCAATCTGGCTTATGTATTTCCACCGTTTCCTCTCCTCCCACGTCTGGTTGCCAGAATCAAGCAGGAGAGAGCTTCAGTGATTCTGATAGCACCTGCATGGCCACGCAGGACTTGGTATGCAGACCTAGTGGACATGTCATCAGTTCCACCATGGACTCTGCCAATGAGGCAGGACCTTCTAATCCAAGGTACTTTCAAGCATCCAAATCTAATTTCTCTGCGTCTGACTGCTTGGAGATTGAACGCCTGATTTTATCAAAGCGTGGTTTCTCTGAGTCGGTCATTGATACCCTGATTCAAGCTAGAAAGCCTGTCACCAGGAAAATCTATCATAAGATTTGGCGCAAATATTTTTATTGGTGTGAATCCAAGGGTTACTCATGGAGTAAGATTAGGATTCCTAGAATATTGTCTTTTCTCCAAAAAGGATTGGAGAAGGGATTATCAGCTAGCTCCTTAAAAGGACAGATTTCTGCATTGTCTATTCTTTTACACAAGCGTCTGGCAGATGTCCCAGACGTTCAAGCGTTTAGTCAGGCTTTAGTCAGAATCAAGCCTGTATTCAAACCTGTTGCTCCGCCATGGAGCTTAAACTTAGTTCTTAAAGTTCTTCAAGGGGTTCCGTTTGAACCTATGCATTGCATAGATATTAAGCTTCTATCTTGGAAAGTTTAGTAGCTATCGCTTTGGCTCGAACGTCTGTTGCACAATCTTGATGTGGTTCGTGCTTTAAAGTTCTACTTACAAGCAACCAAAGATTTCCGTCAAACATCTTCATTGTTTGTTGTCTATTCTGGTAAGCGGAGAGGTCAAAAGGCTACGGCTACCTCTCTTTCTTTTTGGCTGAAAAGCATCATCTGTTTGGCTTATGAGACTGCTTGACAGCAGCCTCCTGAAAGAATTACTGCTCATTCTACTAGAGCAGTGGCTTCCACATGGGCTTTTAAAAATGAGGTTTCTGTTGAACAGATTTGTAAGGAGGCGACTTGGTCTTCGCTTCATACTTTTTCCAAATTTTCCAAATTCGATACTTTTGCTATTTTTGGGAGAAAGGTTCTACAAGCAGTGGTGCCTTCCGTTTAAGGTACCTATCTTGTCCCTCCCTTCATCCGTGTCCTAAAGCTTTGGTATTGGTATCCCACAAGTATGGATGAATCCGTGGACTTGATACATCTTACAAGAGAAAACAGAATTTATGCTTACCTGATAAATTTCTTTCTCTTGTGATGTATCGAGTCTACGGCCCGCCCTGTCTGTTTAAGACGGGTAGTATATTTTTATTTGAAAAACTTCGGTCACCTCTGCACCCTATAGTTTCTCCTTTTTCTTCCTAGCCTTCGGTCGAATAACTGGGGGGGGTGGAGCTAAGGGAGGAGCTATATAGACAGCTCAGCTGTGGGTGCTCTCTTTGCCACTTCCTGTTAGGAAGGAGAATATCCCCACAAGTATGGATGAATCCGTGGACTCCATACATCACAAGAGAAAGAAATTTATCAGGTAAGCATAAATTCTGTTTTTAAATAGATATTGATATATATATACCTATATACACCTATAGCTGTAGATATTCATATAGTTATAGATATATATTTTACATTAAAGGGACAGTCTACACCAGAATTGATATTGTTTTAAAAGCTAGATAATCCCTTTATTACCCATTCCCTAGTTTTGCATAACCAACACAGTTATATAAATACACTTTTTATCTCTGTGATTATCTGATATCTAAGCCTCTGCAAACTGCCCCCTTTTTTCAGTTCTTTTGACAGACATGCATTTTAGCCAATCAGTGCTGGCTCCCTGAAACTTCACGTGCATGATCACAGTGTTATCTATAGAACACACGTGAACTAACACCCTATAGTGGTGAAAAACTGCCTTGAGAGAAGAGGCGGCCTTCAAGGGCTTAGAAATTAGCATATGAACCTCCTAGGTTTAGCTTTCAACTAAGAATACCAAGAGAACAAAGCAAAATTAGTGATAAAAGTAAATTGGAAAATTGTTTAAAATTACATGCCCTATTTTGGACTAGACAGTCCCTTTAACATCATCAAATATATATTGATGATATATATTTAAAAAGAAAAAAAAGTCTATAAGAAAAACATTGGAATGTAAACACACTTCAGGTTTCACCCTTGAAGGTGTAATGCGGTGTTGGGTTCACGCACATAAAGAATTAATTATTTTAAGGCTCGTTATGTAAATATAAAATATTGAAAAAAATAATTATTATATTTATTGTAAATTATACATATATATATATATATATGATTATTTTTCACATATATATGATTTTTTTCACATTTTTAAGAACATCTATAATTATTATTTACATTCATTATTAATATTTCTTTCTTAAGACACGGCGAGTCCACAGAATCATCAATTACTGTTGGGAATATCACTCCTAGCCAGCAGGAGGAGGCAAAGAGCACTACAGCAAAGCTGTTAAGTATCACTTCCCTTCCCAACCCCCCAGTCATTCTCTTTGCCTTCAGTGCAAGGAGGAGGTGAAGTTTTAGGTGTATGATTATGATACTTCTATCAAGATTTTTTATTTTGGAAGCCTGAGCAGGCTTGCTCTGATCTTCCCTGACAAGCTGGGTTTAGCTGTACTCCACGTTAGTCTCTTCAGTAGGGCTGTGGTAGCTTTCAAGCAGTTAAGAACTTGTGGGGTGGGCCTCACTGCGTTTTCCTGACAGGATTGCTGCCCTCAAAAAGAATGCCAGAGTAGGGTTACTCTGTTAATTTTTTCTATCCACAGGTCTCTGTGAGGAGTGGCTTCCACTCATACCGGGTGGGCCGTCCCAGACAGCTGGATGTTCAGGTATGTGCCATTTTTGTTTACCTCTGGGAAGGAGAGACTGGCACTAAAGGGTTAATAAGAAATTCTGCACTTATTATGGGACTTCGTCCTGCATCAGGACTTATTTGTCAGGCAGCAGGCACTGGTACATGTGAATGGGAGACAACATTTATTGCAAAACTTTTATTTGTATTGGTGGTTCAGGGGTTAATGTTTATTTTTGGGCTCTGGATCAGTGGTCAAAGGACACAGATTGAGAGAGAGCTATGTGCTTGTACTTATAGCAACACAGAGTCACAGATTGCCGTTTTGGAGCCGTCTCCATTAATTTGGGAGTCTGGTACTTCTCCCTGGTGTTTTGCTGAGGCGGGATTTCTCCTCTGACTGAAGCGTGCGATTTCCCTGTAGCGTGGCGTCTCTATCTGTCATGTGATGCGCTTCTTAATACAGTCCGAAGCTGTTGCGCAGTGTTAGGAGACCTGCATTTGAAGGAGAAGGGGATGTTATGACAATCTGTCTAAAGGCTGCTCTGTGGGATCGCAATTGCTGTCCAGTTGGCGAAAGTCTAAGCTTCTAACGATTCCTTACAAGGGTAAGACCTTGTTTGAACCCGATCTGAAAGAAATTGTTTCTGATACTACGGGCGGGAAAAACCTGCAGCTGACTCTAAATCTCTAAACTAAATCTCTAAACAAGGGGAAACAACTGATTCTAAGTCAGCAGGAAGGGTCTGCCCCGATCCGGAATCGGATCAAGTGGGGGGCAGACTCGCTCAGTTTTCGCAAGCTTACAAATTAAATGTCCCAGACTCATGGACAGTGGACATAGTTTCCCAGGGTTATAAGTTAGAGTTCAAGACTTTTCCTCCCCGGGGCAGGTTCCACCTCTCAAGATTATCTGTAGACCAAATAAAAAGAGAGGCTCTCTTGAAATGTGTACAGGATCTTTCCCTCTTGGGAGTAATAGTTCCAGTCCCAATACCGGAAAAAGGTCTCGGCATCTACTCCAACCTGTTTGTGGTTCCCAAAAAAGAGGGAACTTTCAGGCCCATTCTAAATCTAAAATTACTCAGAATGCCGTCTTTCAAGATGGAGACTATCCGTTCCATCCTTCCTCTGGTCCAGGAGGCTTAATTCATGACAACAGTGGAGCTAAAGGATGCGTACCTACACGTTCCCATTCACAGGGATCATCTCAAATATCTGAGATTTGTCTATCTGGAAAAACACTTTCAATTTGTAGCGCTTCCATTTGGTCTCGCAACAGCTTCCAGAATTTTCTCAAAAGTCCTGGGAGCTCTATTGGAAGTAATCGGTCCCGGGGAGTTGCACTGGCGCCCTCTCTGGACGACATTCTGGTCCAGGGGCCATCTTTACAACTAGCAGAATCTCATACAAAGATCTTGTTATCTTTTCTTTGTTTCCACGGTTGATCAACATGGAGAAAAACTCTCTTGTTCCGGCTACATGAGTGATCTTCTTATAGAGTCCCTATCAATGAAAATATTATTGACGAAGGTCAGAAGGGCCATGGTTCTTTCCGCTTGCCTGTCCCTACAGTCTGCGGTATGGCCATCAGTGGTCCAATGTATGGAGGTAATTGGTTTGATGGTAGCTGCCATGGACATAGTTCTTTTTACTCGGTTCCACCTGAGACCTCTACAGCTATGCATGGTCGCCCAATAGAATGGGGATTATGCAGATCTATCTCAGAGGACAGTACTGGTTCAACCAACAAGAGACTCCCTTCCGTGGTGGCTGTCTCAAGAACATCTGTCCCAGGGGACATACTTACAGAGACCCTCTGGGGTACTTGCGACCACAGACACCAGCCTGATGGGTTGGGGAGCAGTCTGGGATTCGTTGAAGGCTAGGGACTTTGGTATCAGGAGGAATTGGCTTTCCCCACAAACATTTTGGAGTTGAGAGCGATCTTCAATGCCTTTATGACTTGGCCTCAACTGGCTCTAGCTCGGTTTATCAGGTTCCAGTCGGACAACATAACCTCAGTGGCTTACATCAACCTCCTGGGGGGAACTCAGATTTCCTTAGCCATGAAGGAGGTGGCGGGAATCATTCAGAGAGCGGAAGCAGACAGTTGCTCTCTATCTGCCATCCACATCCCAGGAAGTTGACAATTGGGAAGCGGATTTCCTGAGCAGACGGACTTTCCACCCCGGGGAGTGGAAACTTCCTCTGGAAGTGTTCTCAAGGTTAACAACCAAATGGGGGTTACTGGAATTGGATCTGATGGCATCTTGTCAGAACACCAAGCTCCCAAAGTACGGTTCAAGATCGAGAGACCCTCAAGCCTTTCTGATACATGCTTTGGCAATTCCTTGGAACTTCAGGTTGGCATATTTCTTTCCTCCGTTTGCTCTCCTTCCCCAAGTCATTGCTCGGATAAAGCAGGAGAGAGCGTTGGTGATTCTAATAGCACCTCCGTGGCTGTGCAGGATCTGGTATGCAGATCTAGTAGAAATGTCTTCTCTACCCCCGTGAAGACTCCCTCTGAGAAAGGACCTTCTACTTCAGGGGCCCCTTCTTCATTCAAATCTTGTTTCTCTGAAGCTGACATCTTCCAGAATTTTCTCAAAAGTCCTGGGAGCTCTATTGGCAGTAATCGGTACCGGGGAGTTGCAGTGGCGCCCTCTCTGGACGACATTCTGGTCCAGGGGCCATCTTTACAACTAGTAGAATCTCATACAAAGATCTTGTTATCTTTTCTTCATTCCCACGGTTGATCAACATGGAGAAAAGCTCTCTTGTTCCGGCTACAAGAGTGATTTTGTTATAGAGTCCTTATCAATGAAAATATTTCTGACGGAGGTTAGAAGGGCCAAGATTCTTTCCGTTTGCCTGTCCCTACAGTCTGCGGTATGGCCATCAGTGGCCCAATGTATGGAGGTAATTGGTTTGATGGTAGCTGCCATGGACATGGTTCCTTTTGCTCGGTTCCACCTTAGACCTCTACAGCTATGCATGGTCGCCCAATAGAATGGAGATTATGTAGATCTATCACAGAGGACAGTACTGGTTCAACCAACAAGAGACTCTCTTCCGTGGTGGCTGTCTCAAGAACATCTGTCCCAGGGGACATACTTTCAGAGACCCTCTGGGGTACTTGTGACCATGGACACCACCCTGATGGGTTGGGGAGCAGTCTGGGATTCGTTGAAGGCGCAGGGACTTTAGTATCAGGAGGAATCGGCTTTCCCCATAAACATTTTGGAGTTGAGAGCGATCTTCAATGCCTTGATGGCTTGGCCTCACCTGGCTGTAGGCTGGTTTATCAGATTCCAGTCGGACAACATAACCTCAGTGGCTTACATCAACCTCCTGGGGGAAACTCAGAGTTCCTTAGCCATGAAGGAGGTGGCGTGAATCATTCAGTGAGCGGAGGCAGACAGTTGCTGTCTATCTGCCATCCACATCCCAGGAAGTGGACAATTGGGAAGCAGATTTCCTGAGCAGATGGACTTTCCACCCCGGGGAGTGGGAACTTCCTCCGGAAGTGTTCTCAAGGTTAACAACCAAATGGGAGTTACTGGAATTGGATCTGATGGCATCTCGTCAGAACACCAAGCTCCCAAAGTACGGTTCAAGATCGAGAGACCCTCAAGCCTTTCTGATAGATGCTTTGGCAATTCCTTGGAACTTCAGGTTGGCATATCTCTTTCCTCCATTTGCTCTCCTTCCACAAGTCAATGCTCGGATAAGCAGGAGAGAGCGTTGGTGATTCTAATAGCACCTGTGTGGCTGTGCAGGATCTGGTATGCAGATCTAGTAGAAATGTTGTCTCTACCCCCATGAAGACTCCCTCTGAGAAAGGACCTTCTACTTCAGGGGCCCCTTCTTCATTCAAATCTCATTTCTCTGAAGCTGACTGCTTGGAGATGGAACGCTGGATTTTCCGAATCGGTCATTGAGACCATGTTTCAGGCTTGTAAGCCTGTCACTAGAAAGATTTACCATAAATGTCTTTTTTGGTGTGAGACTAAAGGATATTCTTGGAGTCGAGTCAGGATTCCAAGAATCTTATCTTTTCTCCAGGGAGGCCTGGAGAAAGGGTTGTCTGTCAGTACCCTCAAGGGTCAGATTTCTGCTCTATCTATTTTGTTGCACAAGCATCTGGCGGACGTGCCGGATGTACAATCCTTTTGTCAGGCCCTGGTCAAAATCAGGCCTGTGTTTAAATCTGTGGCTCCACCTTGGAGTCTTAACCTGGTTCTTAAGTTTTGCTACAGGCTCCGTTTGAGCCTATGCATTCCATAGATATTAAGGTATTATCTTGGAAGGTTTTGTTTCTTACTACTAGTTCTCTGCTCGGAGGGTTTCTGAACTCTCAGCTTTGCAGTGTGACTCTCCTCTTCCTTCCAAGTTTGGTTTTCTTTCTAAGGTTGTTTCAGACAGAAATATTAATCACAAAATTGTTGTTCCTTCTCTCTGTCTAAATCCTTCTCATAAAGAACGTTCGTTACATAACCTAGATATTGTGCAGGTCCTTAAATTTTATTGCAGACTACTAAGGAATTTCGTCAGTCTTCTTCTTTGATTATTTGCTTTTCTGGAAAACGTAGAGATCAGAAAGCTACTGCCACTTCTCTTTCTCTCTCGTTGAGAAGTATTATTCGTTTGGCTTGTGAGTCTGCTGGACAGTAGCCTCCTGAGAGAATTACAGTTCATTCTACCAGGGCTGTTTCTTCTTCCTGGGCTTTCACGAATGAGGTTTCTGTAGAACAGATTTGTAAGGCTATGACTATGCTTCTTTGATCATTTTACTTTTGGGAGAAAGGTTCTTCAAGCGATGGTGCCTTCTGTTTAGGTTTCCTGTCTTGTCCCTCCCTAATCATCTTTGTCCTCTAGCTTGGGTATTGATTCTCAACAGTAATTGATTATTCCGTGGACTCAACGTGTCTTAAGAAAGAAAACAAAATTTATGCTTCCCTGATAAATTTCTTTCTTTCTTGACACTGTTAGTCCACAGCCCTCCATTGTTTTCAGACAGTTTTTTTATATAAACCTCAGGCACCTTTACACCTTGTGTTATTTCCTTTCTCTCCTTTTCCTTCGGTCGAATGACTAAGGGTTGTGGGAAGGGAAGTGATACTTAACAGCTTTTCTGTGGTGCTCTTTGCCTCCCCCTGCTGGCCAGGAGTGATATTCCCAACAGTAATTGATGATTCCGTGGACTCACAGTGTCAAGTAAGAAATACATTTATCAGGTAAGCATAAAATTTGTTTTTTAAATATTTTGGGCTAGATTACAAGTGGCGCTCTAAAGTTAGCATGTGGGATATTATAATATTGCACCCATATCAGAAGTTGAAAGTGAACAAGACCACACGAGCGCAAACTAAATTTGCGCTCATTGGGTTATCACGACTAAAGACCTTGTGTAAAAGGTTAGGACACTCAAATATACACTAATTAAAATTATTCACATAAATATTGAGTGGTTACCTCTATGTATTGCAAAACCACCAGTTTTTATTTTTATTTTACTTGGTTTAACCACAACAGTCATCATTGTGTCATGGTACAGATGTTTACAGAAAACCTCAATATCTTAGCTCGGGATGGTCCTAGCTCATTGGAACAAAAACTGATCACATTAAAAATGACATGTACATATATAAACATGTTGCACATTCTTGATCTTTGGACTTAGAACTTAAGTCCTAATGTAATGATGATCATATATCCATATAAATCTCAATAAAGTATTTGTATATGTAATACTGGTTGACGCTGTGTTTCTCATGCCTCTTTCCAGTCTAACGTATCCCCTGTCTGTTAAAGCGGTGTGTTTCACATTAAATTACAGACTCATTATAGGTAAGTCTGGGACTTCTGGGTGCTGGACATTATCATTCAGGGATATAAGATAAGTTTTAAGTCCCATCCCCCCATGGGATAATTTCTTACCGTCAAAGGTTCCTGAAAACCCCGTAAGGAGGGAGACTCTTTTGTTGTATGGATGATCCAGTTTCTCCACCTGAGAGGGGAAAGGGGTTCTTCTCTGTCCACCGTCCTGCACATCTCGATGCTCAGGGACTACTACCATTTTTCATGGTTTTTGTTGCTTTTTTACCAGTTTGTTAAGCTTCCAGTGGAACTGGCTATGGCTCCTCGAGTTCACACCAAGGTGCTGGGAGCTCTTTTGGCTGTTGTTCGTCTTCAGCGGATTGCAGTGACTTCTTACCTGGAGGACATTCTGGTTCAGGCTACTTCCTTGAGGGTGGCTCAGGATCCCATACAGAGAATACTCTCTATTTTTCGAGCGCACGGTTGGAAGATCAATTTGGAGAAGAGTTCCCTCGTTCCGTCTACAAGGGTTGGCTTTCGGGGAACGATTATAGTCTCAGTCAGAATGAGTCTTTATCCTTACGATTAGCGCAGGGAAATACTTCCCTACTTCAGTCAAATGCTCACTTTTCGATACCACAATGCATGGAGGTGGTAGATCTCAGGATGGCAGCATCAGACACTTTACCGTTTGCTCATATTCATCTGCAACCACTTCAGTTGTGCATGCTCAGATAGTGGAACGGGGATCATTTAAACCTGTTACAAAATGTCTATGTGGATGTCCAGATGAGAGAAAGTCTTAACTAGTGGCTATCTTCCATGTCTGTAAATTTAGGGATGAGTTTCCATTGTCCCTCTTGGGTCGTAGTCACAGCAGAAGAGATGTCCATCTGACGGGGTTGCTTCTTGTGGTTCCCAAAGAGCCAAGGGATCTTGGAGCCAAGAGGAAGTGTCTCTCCTGATCACTATTTTCGAGTTAATAGCTATATATAATGTGCTTCTGGCTTATTCTCGGTTTATGAATTCCATTCGGACAACGACACAACTGTTGCCTTGGCTATGGTGATGCAGGAAGTGTCTTGCATCTCACTTTGGGTTGAAAGGAACCAATGTCAACTTTCGACTCTGCACATCCCAGGTGTGGCGTACTGCGAAGTAGATTTGTTGAATAGACAGACTCTCCACTTGGAGGAGTGGTCCCTGAATCAGGAGGTTTTTATGGAAATCACTCATCGATGGGTTGTTCCAGATAAAGATCTGATGGCTTCCCGCTTCAATGCTAAGCTCCCGAGATATGTAGCTAGAACTAGGGATCTACAGGCGGAGCTAGTGGATGCTTTCATGGTTCTGTGGCGTTACAACTTGATTTATCTGTTTCCTCTGTCCTTCTGCTCCATGTGGTGGCTTCTATCAAGCAAAAAAGAATTCCAACTATTCTGATTGCCACTGTGTCGCCACACAGGATTTTGTACGCTGACTTAGTGAGCATGTTGTCAGCTCATCCTTGGTGACTGCCTCTTCATCAGGATTTATTGTCGCAAGGACCGTTCTTTTACCAGGATTTTGATACTCAGCCGTTAACTGCCTGGAGATTAAATGATTGAGAGACGACCTCTGATTGAGTATTGATCCTTTTCTTTCTTTTGACATGGAGAGTCCACTACTTCATTCCAATTACTAGTGGGATATTCAACTCCTGGCCAGCAGGAGGAGGCAAAGAGCACCCCAGCAGAGCTGTTAAGTGTCACTTCCCTTACCCATAATCCCCAGTCATTCTCTTTGCCTCTGTCAATGGAGGATGTGCGAAGACGGTGTCTGAAAATATTTAATCCTTTTATAGGTACTTTTCCCTGCAAGGATTGGGGCTATGCTGTGTCAATGTCAGTCTCTTTAGTAAGAGTAATGGTGGCTATTAGCAGTTAGAAATGGCAAAGTAGTCTTTGCTTTATTTCTAACAATATTGCTACCCCTTTATAGAAAGCCAGGGTTGGTTACTCTGTTCTTTCTTTTTCTTAAGGTCCCTGATAGAAAGTGGAGTATCTGTCACACCTAGGAAGCTGTTCCTGCCCTGCAGCTGAATCCACAGGTAAGTGCCTTTGCCTTCTAGGTACTGAAGGACAGCACTTTGGAGGTTAATTCCTCTAGTGGATCAACATCTGGGACAATAGACCTTATAGATGGGGTTAACAGTTTGGCAGGCACTGGTGTATGTGAAATGTTAAGGAGTTAATAAGAGGATTATGTTTTAGCTATTTATTTCCTGCATGGATATGGTCCTAAATAAAGTGAGACTTATGTTTAAAAAAATTCAGTGTCAGACAGAAATGCACGCTTTTACAGTGGCGCAGTTTCTTTTCTTGGTCCGATCACGTGACTCTCCGCTCTTCCGTTTTAATACTTTGAAGAGTGGAGCTAGTTAGCCAGTGACAGCTAGATTACAAGTCTGTGCGTTCTTCTTTTAACACTGAAAATATGGTATTTTCAGCGTTAAAACAGCAACACAGCCATTACGAGTCTTGTCGGTAAAGGTGTATCGCAAGCCTTGTAGCCTGTAACGCAACGTCAGTACCGCACTCTTAAAAATTACATTTTTTAATGGGATTCCCATAGCGCTGGTATTACGAGTTTTGCGTTCTGGCTAAAAAATTGGCGTTACAGCCTAAAACGACAAGATCCATAACGCCATCTAAAAGCAGTAGTTATGAGTTTTATGTTACAGATTTGTAGCGTAAAACTCATAACTAAACTGCTACAAAGTACACTAAACAACCATAAACTACCGATTAAACCCTAAACCGAGGCCCTCCCGCATCACAAATACTATATTAAACTTATAAACCGCTAATATGCAGCTCCTTAACCCCTAATCTGCCGTCCGCCCACATCGCCCCCACTATACTAAAGTTATTAAGCCATACACCGTCACCACTATAATAAACCTATTAACCCCTAAACCGCAAGCCCCCCACAATGAAATATACTAAAGTAAACTATTAACCCCTAAACCAAAAACCTCCCACATTGAAATAAACTAAATTAAACCAGCGACCCCTAAACCTAACACCCCCTAACTTTTTATATTAAAATTACAATTTCCCTATCTTAAATTAAAACATAGCTGTCAAATAAAAAAAAAAAAACTAAGTTTAAAGTAACAATTAAACTAATATAATTATTAAACTAAAATTAAACTAACTACCAATTAAATTAAACTAAAATACACATTCAAAAAAATACTAACACTATAAAAATTACAAAGTATCTAATTACAAAAAATAAAAAAGACTTAATTACACAAAATATCATATACTAAAGTACGAAAAATAGCAAACGAAATTATCAAAAATAAAAAAGAATTACACCTAATTTAATAGCCCTATCAAAATAAAAAAGCCCACCCAAAATTAAAAAAAACCTAGCCTACAATAAACTACCAATAGCGCTTAATAGCCCTTAAAAGGGCCTTTTGTGGGTCATTGCCCTAAGTTAAACAGCTCTTTTACCTGTAAAAAAAAAATACAAAGTCCCCCCAAAATAAAAAACCTAAACCCTAAACTAAAAAAAAACCACAAAAAAAACCTTAAAAAAACCTATCACTAACCCCCGAACCCCCGAAGATCCACTTACAGTTTTTGAAATCCCGCTTGAACGATCTTCATACAGATGGCCTCTTCAATCTTCATCCCGGCGGCGAAGTCCTCACCCAAGCGGCAAGAAGTCTTCATCCAGGCGGCCTCTTCAATCTTCATCCAGGCAGGATCTTCTGTCTTGATCCCGGCGGCGCGGAGCAGGTCCATCCGGAAGACATCCGGCGCGGAGCATCCTCTTCATACGGTCCCCACCGTACACTGAATCTTCAGTGCAAGGTATGCGATCCAAGATGGCGTCCCTTGCATTCCTATTGGCTGAAAAATTTGAATCAGCTAATAGGAATTATAGCTGCTAAAATCTTATTGGCTGTTCAAATCAGCCAATAGGCTTTAAGCAGCTCTCATTCTATTGGATGATACATCCAATAGAATGAGAGCAGCAAATTAGGGGTTAATAACTTTATTTAGGTGGCAGCGATAGCGGGAGCGGCAGATTAGGGTTTAATAACATGATGTAGGTGGCGGCGATGTCGGGGGCGGCAGATTAGGGGTGTTTAGACGGAGCATCCTCTTCATACGGTCCCCACCGTACACTGAATCTTCAATGCAAGGTATGCGATCCAAGATGGCGTCCCTTGCATTCCTATTGGCTGAAAAATTTGAATCAGCTAATAGGAATTATAGCTGCTAAAATCTTATTGGCTGTTCAAATCAGCCAATAGGCTTTAATCAGCTCTCATTCTATTGGATGATACATCCAATAGAATGAGAGCAGCAAATTAGGGGTTAATAACTTTATTTAGGTGGCAGCGATAGCGGGAGTGGCAGATTAGGGTTTAATAACATGATGTAGGTGGCGGCGATGTTGGGGGCGGCAGATTAGGGGTGTTTAGACGTAGGGTTTATGTTAGGGTGTTAGGTTTAATTTTCTTTCTCCCCCATAGACATCAATGGGGCTGCGTTACGGAGCTTTTCTTTCCGCGATCGCAGGTTGTAGACTTTTTTTCTAACCCGCTCTCCCCATTGATGTCTATGGGGAAAACGTGCACGAGCACGTCAAAACAGCCCTTGTTTTTGGTGCGGTATGGAGCTTGAAAGCACCATATCGCACGCACAAGCCAGGTTTTTATAAACTTGTAATGGCAGCGCTATAGGGGATTAAATAACGCAATTTTTGTTGCGTTCGTTAATTTCCCTATATCGCTCAAAACTCATAATCTAGATGTGAGTGTTTTGTTAGCAATCTCGTCGCTCCTCTCCGTGTCGATAGATTGGATAGTTTTTAACTCACAATTTTCTAAATCTGACAACAACTCTGACAGCAGATCTGAAGCAAGCAGAGAGTCTCCTTCCATGAATAGTGACAACTCCATTGCCGGTGTGGTAAGACTCCTCAGCTACACTGAGGTATAGAGGTGTGAGGAAAATGATTTTTGTTTTAAATAAAATACTTTTTCCTTTGCTGCAATAAGTGTTTGTGGCTGCTCTGTATACCATACTGGTAGGGGGACTTTAATACATATATTTTGATATTTGGTAATCAGCTTTGTTATTGTGGATTCAGACCAAAATACATCTATTTCCTTTGACAAATGCCTGCTTTGTCTAGAGTTTGTATGATAATAGGCCTAGCACTAGTGGTTACACCTGAGGCTCTCTTCAGTGGGTCTCCTAGTAGACCTAGTGAAAAACAATCTGAAATATAAGTGAAGTGAGCGCCTAAATAAAAGGCTAAGGTGATGTGGTGGAATACTAGATGTAGTCTTGATAAAGGCCTGATAACAGGCCGAAACGCGTTGACATTGAATTGGTAAGCTCCTTTTTAATATCCTAATCAGGTGTTCAAGCTGTTATGCGCTATTGTTTTCTTTGTTTTCCACAGGAACGTTTAGGATTTCTTTCATCACTAGATGGGACTCCACTAGTAGGATATACAGGTGGACCAAAAGTCCACCATTTCTCTTTGGACACTCATATTTAATCCATCACATTGTTTTTTTCATATAAGACTATTTCACTATTTTTACATTTTAATAATTTTTTTCAACATTTTTTATATTATATATTTTTTCTTTTTATATATTTTAAGATTTTCTTTTTCCAAATTTTTATGAAATATCCATTTTTTACAATTTTTTCACATTTTTATTATCACCACCATTTAATTTTTTTTCTTTTTCTCATCATCTGACCTTTCCGTTTTGCCTTCATTGGATTTCGGATATTTTTCACCTTCAGCACTGGATCTTCACAATAAATTCATTCAGACACTTTTGGATTTCAAGGACACACCATTTGGGACACTGAATTTCTGTTAATCACTATTTCAAGTGAGATCTCATATTATAAGCACCTTAAACGGTAATACCAATAAGGGCTGCTCCCCAGGAGAGCATTTTTTAATTTTCTTACATATATGTTCATCTTATATGTGCTATTTATAACAATGTGTTTTTAAATCTTGTAAGTTTGTTAACTCATGGATCCATGATTTTATCATTTTTTATTGTCATTTTAAGTGTAAGTTTTATCTGGATTTAATGTTTTCCGAATAAACACCACTATCTGTATTCCACCACGTCACCTTAGCCTTTTATTTAGGCGCTCACTTCACTTATATTTCACATTGCTTTGTCTAGAGGCTCAGGTTGTACCCCCTGTGCAATTTTGCGCAGCATGCCTATCTAAAATTTTAAAATGTAAAGATAGATTACTCCCTTCTGAGCCATATGTCTCTCATGACAATGCTGTTCATGGTATGCCTCAACTTTCTCCTCAGACGTCCCAAGCCCTGATAGTTTCAAATGCAGTGCCTTGCGGTTCCTCTTAACCACCTGGATGTTTTTATTTGCCAGGAGATTTTGCTGCGCAGATAACGTCTGCAGTGTCTGCTGCTTTATCTGCTTTTCCTGCTTCGGGTAAGCGTAAGAGGAAATCTAGACATATTTCTGCTAGTAAGGTTTCTAACCCCACTAAACCTTCCCCAAATGTCTGATGAGGAGGATACTTCAGTAGCTTTTGAAGGTGAGATCTCAGACTCTGACATGATGGGGGAAAATTCTACATAATCTGAAGAAGTTAATTTCAGATTTAAACTTGAACACCTCCGGTTACTTCTAAAAGAGGTTCTAGTTACTTTGGACGACCACAAACCTTCTGTCATTGCCAACCCTTAAAGGTCTACTA
The DNA here is from genome assembly GCF_027579735.1 of Bombina bombina. NCBI lineage: Eukaryota > Metazoa > Chordata > Amphibia > Anura > Bombinatoridae > Bombina > Bombina bombina. Next base: position 269,911,504 of record NC_069503.1, read on the forward strand.
AACCTAATAAAGTTTATGATGCATTTATCCAGACCGTATGTAGGAAATTATAGCTCAGGAATGGGAGAAGCCAGTGATTCCTTTTTCCCCTTCCCCTGTTTTTAAAAAGATGTTTCCTGTTGCTGACTCTATTCGTAACTCGTGGCGCACTGTACCTAAGGTAGAAGGAGTTATCTCTACTCTAGCCAAAAGAACCACTATTCCTATAGCGGATAGTTGTTCCTTTAAGGATCCCATGGATAAGATGCTAGAGGCTTACTTAAAAAAGATGTACATCCATCAAGGATTAGAGTGGCAACCTGCGGCAAGTATTGCTACAGTTGCGGGAGCAGAATCTTATTGGTGCGATGCCTTGTCTGAACTGATATCAGAAGAGACTACTATAGTGGAGAACCAAGATAGAATCAAGGCTCTTAAACTGGCCAATACTTTTATCTGCGATGCCAACATGCAGGTGATTAGACTTGGAGCCAAGATGTCTAGCTTTGCTGTTCTAGCTCGCAGAGCTCTGTGGCTAAAATCATGGTCGGCTGATGTAACTTCCAAGTCAAAGCTTCTGTCTTTACCTTATAAGGGTAAGACTTTATTTGGTCCTGGTCTAGCAGAGATTATTTCCGAAATTACGGGTGGAAAGGGATCTTTCCTACCTCAAGACAAGAAGAATAGACCTAAGGGTCGCAAGAATTCAAATTTTCGTTCCTTTCGTAACTTTAAAGGACAGAAATTTTTCTCCTCTTCTTCCAAACCAGAGCAATCCAAGACCTCATGGAAGTCCAGTCAGCACTGGAATAAGGGGAAGCAAGCCAAGAAGCCGTCCACTGATTCTAAATCAGCATGAAGGGTCTGCCCCTGATCCCTTTTTGGATCAAGTTGGCATGCTTTCTCTTTTTTGGCAGGCTTGGATATGCCATGTCCCAGATCCTTGGGCTGTAGACATAGTATCCCATGGTTACAGAATAGGATTCAAGTCTTGCCCTCCAAGGGGCAGGTTTCTCCTGTCAAGATTATCTACAAACCAGGTAAAGAGAGAGGCCTTCTTAAGCTGCGTAGAGGACCTATCCTCTCTGGGAGTAATTGTTCCATTTCCTGTAGAGGAACATGGTCAATGATTCTATTCAAATCTCTTTGTGGTTCCCAAAAAGGAGGGAACGTTCCATCCCATCCTAGACCTAAAGTCCCTCAACAAATTCCTCAGGGTTCCGTTCTTCAAGATGGAAACTATTCATTCCATTCTTACATTGGTTCATGAAGGTCAGTTTATGATGACCATAGATCTGAAGGACGTGTATCTTCATGTTCCCATTCACAGGGATCATCACCAGTTTCTGAGGTTTGCCTTACTGAACACACACTCTTGGCTGCGGTCAGATTTCAGGAAATAGCGGTGGCTCCTTACCTGGACTACATCTTATTTCAGACGTCATCTTTTCAACTAGCAATATCTCATACAGACATGTTGTCTATTCTATGTTCCCACGGGTGGAAAGTGAATCTGGAAAAGAGTTTCCTAGTGCCAGACACAAGAGTGTGTTTCTTGGGAACTATTATAGATTCTCTATCCATTAAACATTTTCTGACGAATGTCAGAAAATCCAAACTTCTTGCTTCCTGCCTTTCTCTCCAGTCTTCTGTTCGCCCATCAGTGGCTCAGTGCATGGATATGATTGGCCTCATGGTAGCTTCCATGGATATTATTCCATTTGCTCGGTTCCATCTAAGACCTCTGCAGTTATGCATGCTCAGCCAATGGAACGGAGACCACTCAGATATCTTGCAGAAGATAGATCTGGATCCCCTAGAGACTTTCTCGTGGTGGATTTCTCAGGACCATCTGTCTTGGAGCACATGCTTCCTGAGACCTTCCTGGATGATTGTGACCATGGACGCTAGCCTGTTAGGCTGGGGAGCAGTTTGGGGCTCATTTAAAGCTCAGGGACTGTGGACTCACTAGGAGTCTTCTCTTCCCATAAACATTTTAGAGTTGAGAGCAATCTTCAATGCGTTGACAGCTTGGCTTCAATTATCTTTAGTCCGGTTTATCAGATTCCAGTCGAACAACAACACCTCAGTGGCTTACATCAACCACCAGGGAGGAACACAGAGTTCCTTAGCTATGAAGGAGGTGACTCACATTCTGAAGTGGGCGTAAACTCACGATTGTCTCCTTTACAGAAGCGTGAGAATCAAAAGGGGATTCCCACTATAGAATGTGATTTCAGCACTCACTGCCTTGACTACTAGGCAGTAAAATAGCACCAATAGAAATTAAAACATAACCTTTAATAATATATTGTAAAAATTAGTGAAAAAAACTTTAAAAACAAGAATGGAGTCGTAGAGTAGTAGTGACCCTTATTCACAGTAATTCAGTAGGCCTTTGTGGTAAGGTAGCCTATCAATATATAAGGGTTCAGTAACCAATAAAGGTTGGTATCCACACACTGACTGCAGTGCCAGTGGGGTAAATTACAGATCCTAATCACATGGGCCGTGTTTCATAAGTTAAATCTAGTAACCAATCTTTCAGTTTATCTGGTACCAATATGTGTTCACCAAGCAAAATTGCTGTGTGATTACAAGGGATTACAATTTCCATTGTGGAGTGAATAATCCAGTATCAATGGTACCTTAGCATAATTATAGTTCAATATTCATATGAGGTGGCCTCCAGACTGTTGTGAAAACATATGTATTCTGTTTGGAGTGTAGTGCTTTAACACGTGTGTCTAAATGTTATAATGGCTAGTTCAATATAATTACTTCACAACAAAGGCACAGACATATTGTCTGGAATCATATAGGTACACAATCTTTCTAATGTTTCAACTGCACTTATAAAGCTTGGGTAGGTACCCTTGTTAACTGGTTATAATGATTTCTTTCAAGACTTAGATAGAATTGTCTGATCATTATATACTGCTGAATATTCTAGTATTTCAATATTAAGGTCACCTCACATAATTGTGGGTTAATCACATTGCTTATGATATAACGCTTCTGGTTGTGCGACCTTAGTAGCTCTAAAGTGAAAAGAGTTTCTTGCTCCACCACATCCACCGTTAATACACACTGCAGTGTGTAGTCATCTAAATTGTATTGTTGGTGTGCCCCTTTCTGTCTGTTGCGGTCTATCTAATAATTAAGCACTGCGTTAATATATACTGATATGGTTACGTGAGGTACTTAATGTTGTTACCAATAAGTTACCAGACCTCCGGTTCCCTTAATAATAGGGGTATTTAACAGTGTAACTTAGTTGCAACCTATTTCAGTATGTTGCAACTGGTGCACTTACACCAATTGTGTAGTGCTGGATAATCCCATTTGTATGGTTTGCGGATCTGGTGAAGATGTCATCTCTTCCACTCTGGAGGTTACCTCTGAAGATGGACCTTCTTCTTCAGTGTTTATTCCTCCATCCAAATCTAGATTCTCTGAAGCTGACTGCTTGAGGATTGTACGCCTAGTTTTGACTAGACGTTTTTCTGAGACGGTCATTGATCATTGATACCATGCTTAAAGGGACACTGAACCCAAATTTTTTCTTTTGTGGTTCAGATAGAGCATGTAATTTTAAGCAACTTTCTGATTTACTCCTATTATCAAATTTTCTTCATTCTCTTGGTATCTTTATTTAAAATGCAAGAATGTAAGTTTAGATGCCGGCCCATTTTTGGTGAACAACCTGGGTTGTTCTTGCTGATTGGTGGATACATTCATCCACCAATAAAAAAGTGCTGTCCAGAAGTCTGAACCAAAAAAAAATCTTAGATGCCTTCTTTTTCAAATAAAGATAGCAAGAGAACGAAGAAAAATTGATAATAGGAGTAAATCAGAAAGTTGCTTAAAATTGCATGCTCTATCTGAATCAGAAAATAAAAAATTTGGGTTCAGTGTCCCTTTAAGGCTCTTTAACCTGTTACTCGCAAGATTTATCCTAAGGTATGGCGCAAATACCCTTATTTTCTCCTGTGGTCGGGTGAGGATTCCTCGCATTTTATCTTTTCTTCAGCATGGCCTGGAGAAAGGTTTCTCAGTCAGCACTCTGAAGGGTCAGATTTCTGCACTGTCTATTCTTTTGCATAAACGTCTGGCAGATTTGCCAGATGTCCAAACTTTTGTTCAGGCCCTGGTCAGAATCAGGCCTGGGTTTAAACCTGTTGCTTCCCCTTGGAGCCTTAAAGGGACACATAACCCACATTTTTTTTTATGATTTAGATAGCGCATGAAATTTTAAGCAATTATCATATTTTCTTCTTTATATTAAAAGTAGGAATGTAAATCTTAGCAGCCAGCCCATTTTAGGTTCAGCACCATGGATAGCGCTTGCTTATTGGAGGCTTACATTTATCCACCAATAAGCAAGCATAACCCAGGTTCTCAACCAAAAATGGACCGGCTCCTATGCATCACATTCCTGCTTTTTAAATAAAGATTACAAGAGAACGAAAAAAAATTGATAATAGGAGTAAATTAGAAAGTTGCTTAAAATTGCATGCTCTATCTGAATCATGGGGAAAAAATTGGGATTAGTGTCCCTGTAACCTTGTTCTTTGAGTTTTGCAACAGGCTCCGTTTGAGCCGATACATTCTGTTGATATTAAATTGTTACCCTGGAAGGTTCTATTTGTTCTTGCTATTTCTTCCGCTCGTAGAGTTTCTGAGCTTTCGGCTCTGCAGTGTGATTCCCCTTACCTTATTTTTCATACAGACAAGGCGGTCCTTCGTACTAAGCTGGGTTTTCTCCCTAATGTAGTAACGGTTCGAAATATTAATCAGGAAATTGTTGTTCCTTCCTTTTGTCCTAATCCTCCTTCCCATAAGGCAGAGCTTTCCAAACTTGTTATGTTGGTGACACACTTCTTAAACCTAAATCATTTCGCGACACAGTAATTCAGTTGTACTAGCAAAAAGGAGGTTAAACTAACTTGTTTTAAGAGATACAGATACATACATACATTATATAATAATGAAATGTATTTACAAGTAACAGTATGTATGTGCAAGAATTAAAAACAGTTTAATAACACCAATAGCTACTTGCTATTTTAATGGGATGTATGAGGTTGATGGGATGAACACAATTTCTGAATATTTGGTGGAATATTAGATAAAGACACTCGCATTTCATCATCAAGCATTTTTAAGCTTCCACTTCCTTTCCATATATCAAGAGCAGGAGCAGCAATGCACTACTGGGAGCTAGCTGCAAAAAAACCCCACTGACTTCAGCTCAGCATTTAAGCTGCCGCCCTCAGAGCTCAGTGAGTCCAATTGACTACTGCTGTCCCACTCACTGACTACACTTGCAGTCATGAGCCAATTAAGGAGACTACACGTGCAGTCAGGAGCCAATGTGCCGCCAATGGGAATAGTTTCAGTTCCCACTGAGCTGCGCCAATAGGTTAAGATGATCTGTATCCCCCTATGTATCAATCACATGTCAACCATGTGATATGCGTAGCAGGCAGGCGGAAAAATTTTGTGCTGAAGCTGGGACACACCTACACACTGCTGCCGACACACTAGTGTGTCCCGA